>NC_060894.1:20057500-20245000 GCF_014805685.1 Silurus meridionalis
GAAAGTCGTTCAATGCGTGCGCTCAGCGTCTGAATTCTGAATCGTTAGACTCGTGGTTTTGTTTCATTTGTAAAGGTGTTAAAAGAAGGAACTCTGTACATTTTAGTCAAAGTTTTGACATTTTTAGTCAAAGTAACTTTTAGTTTAAATATTTGATTCCTCTTTTCAGCTTTGTATTATTACATATTACCGATTACATGGAAATGAGTGAGATGGTGAAAAAAAAGATGGTAATCACTCCAATAATGCATTCCTCAGGGGGTTGTTACATGTTTTTAGGTTCATACAGAGAACTATGGTGTTTGGGGTACTATGGAGTACCCCAAACACCAATACAGAAGAGTTCGCAAGCAAACCCTTTTTCAGCCAATGTAACAGTTTACCAAACTTATCCAAAAAAAGTGTTGAAATTCAATCAAAAATGTCTGAAGATCACGAGGAATCACATTTAAATTACTCAGGAGGCCAAATGAGTGTCCAGTCATTATCCAAATATAAGGTCCAACATCAATTATTAGTACCTTGCTTTATATGTGTACAAGTGAAAGCTGGGAAGGAAGTTCATTTGCATTCCCGTATCTATGAAATAAGTATGGATTGATAAAAGGAAGAAAGGACGAATAATAAGATATGTTCCGGAGATATACTCCATGGGACCTCATTATATATATATATATATATTGTATATATATAATAGCTCTATGCATGAAAATGAATATTCTTGTAGTCTACGTTTCTGCAAACACGTCATATGAATGATGAAAGGTGTAAAAATCATGTATGGAAGCATAGAGGTAGCAGAACTTTTTTTTTTACATCCATTTCTATGGTACGCAAACGAAACTCCACTAGCTCTGTATCAAGAGCACCGTCATGAGCACTGTAAAATAGTATCAGTGACCTATTTTTATCCTGGCTATGAATATTCCTCCCTGCAAGTCCACTTAATGCCATTGTGAGTTCGGTGTAGTGAATCATCATCAGCATACATGGCAGCAGAGCACTGGAATATTCTTGATTTTGTTCTTTTTTCGTTTCTTTTTTTGACGTAACATGACAAAATTGCCATAAGTGTAATCTAGAATGACAAATAAACAAATAAATGCTGGGCTGGATACAGTATTATGAGTTAAAATTAGAACTGTAGATGTTCCTGTCCCGTTCTGCAGCCCGGCATTGAGACAGAACTGCACCATGGAAGTGTCTCCTGAAGTCATGAGGGCGTGTAAACATGCTGAATAAGTGCATATCGACAGGCGTGTGCAAGGACTCCTAATGTCAACTCGCCTGGGGGGCCCCTGTTATTGAAACCAAACACAGAGGAAATGATGTCATTCAAGGGGCTCGGTGGGAAGCCTTTCTTTTGCAAAGGGTCTGCTTTTAGCTTTTCCAAAGACCAATGAAAAGCACACTGATGATGGTTCCAGTCGCAATGAAAGCATTGTTTTGGCAAACCAGTGATGTGGGCTGGACAATCTTGAAACCAGCGAGGAGAAACAGCTGGATAGGCCGTCTAGAGTCAATCACCGAATCATCTAATCCATGAAAGATTGCTCATTTTTACAGAACTTTACTTTATTATAGTTATTATAATTATAGTTTCATTATTATTACTCTAAAATCCGAAACGTATGACTGGCCCCAGGTCTAAACAGTGTCTTTATTGTCACTATTAAAAAATGTCACAAAGAGAAGACAAAGCCAGTAAGAGTTCAGACATGTTGAGCAAATCTAAACTCACATCTCCCACCATCATGCAGTGCTGGTGGAAGAGTTCTGATAAAGTCGTCAACTTGTCGGGGCAATGAATGGGCACTGGAGTAAACATTAGTGAAGAAAAGGAAGCATTCTACAATCCATGCATACCATAGTGCCTCATCAAAACAAAGAAGAAACTCTACTGCTCTTTGTACTATAATTCTTAATATGTGCTATATATCATCTGAGTGTCCAGTGACTGGTACATTTTAGGAAGTTTTAGGAACAGTATTAGGAACACCACCAGTTCTGTGCTACATTATCCAACAATATACATCATTATACATCTTAGATAATTTAAGAAATGTATTTGCAATTCAACTTATCAAGCATATTCAGCTTTCTCCGTATATCTTATCACGTTTGTAACCGTTTAAAGCTATTGATTATTCTCTTCTTGTCGTTAATGTGAGACTAAACAAAGTTACAAAGTGCAGACCGAATTCCCTACACTAATCTACTCAGTAGTACAGAACATTGTAGAAAAAATGGTGCAGGAAAGATTGAGAGATTTGAAGAAATTGATGATTCCAAAATGGTCAGACATTAGTTTCGGTTTTAGGGGTGCAAAGCAAAGATTACCAACCGATTCATCTTATATGGTTTAGCACTGCATATATAAGCATGAACTTAAAAAGTTACATTTATAAATAGGTCATTCACGAAATGCAAAACCACACACACACACACACACACACACACACACACACACACACACACATACACACATATACTATAAATATACTTAAATATACCTATATATATATATATATATATATATATATATATATATATATATATATATATATATATATAAATCCATCTGAAGTCAACTGAGATCAAATGATCCTTAACTATCTCTTTTGCAAAACAAACTCAGTATATCCTTTTCCTGCTGAAACTATTGCAATTTCCTATTCTTTGCTTTTATGCAATTCCAAATTTTTTTTCCAGGATTTAATACAAATCCCTCTTACTTACTGTGCATCCACAGTCCTCTTTAAAACTCCTGCATTTCTCCTGCATTTGGGCTTGAGGTTGTGCTGGGATTCAGTGATGAATTCAGCCTGTGATCAGATGGATGCAGTGTAAAATCCCGAACTGTGATCATTTCCACAGTCACATTAACGCCAGAGATCCGTTACATCCCCGGCTGCACGCTCATTCACGCTCATTCACGCTCCGGGTACAAGCGCCGCACATGACGACTCGCTTTACTGAGCCGACTCGCCTGAGCCGACTCGTGTGAGTCAATATTGTGAATCGATTCCACTGTTGCTTTTGGAAATAATGAGTTAAAAACCTCAGCTTTATTTTTCACACCATTTATTTTTAAATAACAATGTTTAATATCAAAACGATTTAGACTTTCAAGCCTTTTTATATGTTTTTGCATTTTTCTGTATATTTTTTTTTATTCGTTTGAATTTTTCATATTGATTCTTATCCTACATTATAAATTAAATAATTTTATTTGTTAATTTAATCATCATTAAAAGTATTATATTGTGTATAAAATGCATTGTAAAAGTAATACATATTCATATTATTATAAATTATTTCATATAAATGTATGAAAGGTGCTATATAAAATATAAATATTGTAATTTATATACTATATATATATATATATATATATATATATATATATATATATATATATATATATATATATATATATATATATATATATATATATATAATATACTGTATATATACATACATATCATTAGTTAGTTAGTTAGTTAATGGAATGCATATACTCTCTGGTTCCCTTATTAATTGTTTTGTTCACACATGTAAAGGGGTATTTAACTGAATCACTCATCACTGGTGTTTTTTCGGTTAATTTCTCTCAGCAAAAACATTTCAGCATGCAGCGGGTGAACAGGAGGAATAAAGGCAGCAGAAAAAAAAGCAATGACTAGGACTGCTTACTACAGCCTGGCGAAGAAACTGCTGAAATCAGAAATCTAAAAGAAAAAAAAAAACCACTATACTGGTGTTGCACTGGGGTTGACTTTCCAGCTCGGACTATGTGAATCAGACGGTAGTCTGGAGTTTCAGAGAAATACAGTTCATTCATGTTTTCATCATATAATCTTGTCTTTCACTTTCCTTGCATCACTGAAGCAGATAACGAATATAAGCCAGTCTATCTCTCTCTCACACACACACACCCACAGTGGAATTTATTATCACTTTCTCTCTCTTTCTCAAGCTTTTAGTACAGCAGTGTGTTTTTCTGAAACATGTATGTTCATCTGCATATTTCTATAGTTTCTAGCTCGCATACCCAATGCACAGTGTAGTAGACTGCGCTTACTGGTAACCTATTAGCTTTCCACCAAGCAATGTGTACTATACTGTGAGGCCTGTTTTCAATTACGGCTTTTTCTCATTTGCCGCCTTTCATCCTGGAAGTGTGCACTTGTGTTAGTTTAGCACAATGCGTGGATTGTTCTGGAAGGAAATGAGCATTTGGTCTTTACGAAGTGCCTTTTTTGCGCAAGTCTAGCAGACAACTTCTGCATTTAAAAAGGCACAAAGCTACCTTGTGTACCAAATGGCTCGAGCAGTATCTCGCCAAGGCAATAAGCTTAGATTTTTTCCACTGAAGACAAACGATTGGGAAAACTTACACTGGTTGTGGTTTAATTGTTAAAGCCAGCTGGCCGTTTAAGCTGGCACCAAGTTGTGGATTCAGCATAAGCCATTGATCAGTCAGCAAAAACAGAAACTTTTCTTCATTTGAAGCTTGTGGCAATGGATTAGTTGTGATGCAGCCTTTGTTATGAACCTCCGATGATTTAGATTTACATATGCATCTATTTGAAACACTATTACTATACGTTGAATTGAGCAGCACATAGCATTTAGGAATCTCTATGGGTTTTTTTTTCATTAAACTAAACCAAGACCCTTGAGGAATCAACATCGACTTTAAATCTCCAAAACTTCTCACCCAGGTTGGACCAATTAGAAAAGAATTCTTTCCTGAGCCTCCACAGTAACATTGTGCTCATGACGGCAGGTTTTTTCTAGATCTATTTAGTGTGTCTTTTTGTTTACGTGTGCTTAAATGAGTGTTTTCTGAAACTGAAACACCAGTCAAACAGACAACACACTCCAAATGAGACAAAACAAATACAGTACTTTAATAATGGGCAATCACACTGTTCGCTTTTCTTTTTTTTTAATCCATCTATTTGGTTCTTGTGGGAACGTTAAGTTGGTTGCTATGAGGAAAACTGCTTAAAAGGAAGCAAAAGGTTTTTCTGCGATAAGACAGAATGTGGGTGTGTGTAATTAAAAGAACCATGAAAATCTAATTGGTTATTCAATTTAATACAATTTATTTTTGTTGGTTGAGCACTTTTAACAATACACGTTGTCTCAAAGCAGCATCACACAGATAAAGAAGTTATAAAGTTGTATACAAGAATGTGTAATTTTAGCTATGAATTTGTTCCTTATAAATTGAAGTTTATTCCTAATGAGAGAGCCAGTGGCAACTGTGAAAAGGAAAAACCCCCTGAGATGAAGACACCAAGAAGACACCTCAAGAGGAACCAGATTCAAAAGGGAACCCGTCCTCATCACCGAATGTCCATTCATTACAGTTCCATCATTGTTTACATTTACATCTACAGTATTTAGCAGAAGCCCTTACCCATAAAACAAACAGGAAATAGAGTGCTAACTTAAACGTAGGCCCCAATGGCCTAATGGATAAGACCCTGGCCTCCTAAGCCAGAGTTTGGTTTGAGTCCCATCTTGTGTGAGTCTGTTTAGCAATCGATGAATTGAAACCATCCTCTGCTAAATGTAGCCAGTTTCATGTCCCATTATTGAGGTTTGCAGTGAAAGGTGCTTAAATACAGAACTGTTCATGTGAATCTTAACCATTGTAGTAGACTGGTGATGTTAATTACAGTCCCAATATTTCCTTTGAGTTGCTCAGTAATTTCATGGATCTTTAGGATGTTGATGTGGAACCATCCCCAGCTGCACAGATTGGTCTCCAGTTGAGGATAACTCCATCCAGAGGTAGGATGTCTGGATGAATCAGGCAGATCAGTTAATCCTTTAATAAATTACACCTCAACAGCATTATGTTCTGTATACATATAAGTTATACTGTATTAACATCTGACACCAAAATGCACACACCCTCACAGAGCCTCATTCTGTTCGACCTGTAGGCCTGACCAACATTTCCGAAATAGAAAATGAGGATGTTCTGATTTTCTATCTGCCCTAGACTTTAGAGGACAATGCTAATTTCTGACAAAATAGAGAGAGAGAGAGAGAGAGAGAGAGAGAGAGAGAGAGAGAGAAATAGGCCAAGTGACATATTTAACGTAGTGGCAGTGCATCATGTGCTTTACCCAATATGCAACATTTTCACTGGAACTGCTAAAGGTGGAAACTGACATAATGTGTGCACAGAGAAGTTAATTGTGCTGCAATAATACAATCACCCCAGAAGCTTCCTGTTTATAGAAATCCATGCTCAGAATAAGTCGCTAGTCACGCTTTCACCCCTGAATTAGGTTACGTTAGGTTAATGTATTTTCTTTACAGTGCGCCGAGAGAAACATTTACAAATATCACAAGTTGTTGAATGAATCTTCCATTGTATCTTCCATCAATCATTGTTGTATAAAAAAAAAAAAACGATTTAAATATTTAATGTATGTAAAATGTAAAAAATTAATAAATTTGCAAATCCTACATACAATTTCCTGGATTTTATTCACAGTTGAAAATGTATGAAATTGTGTAGAATTTTATATATCATCATAAAATTAAAGATAATTAAAGATCAAAATAAGATCATTTTGAATTTGATGGCCTCAACAGGTCTTAAAAAGTTGGGATGAGGACAAGAAAAAGGCTGAAATAGTATGTGTTATGGTATATTTCAACTAATTAGGTTCATTGACAACAGGGCAGTAACATGACTGGGTATTAAAAGAGTGTCTTAAAGAAATCGAAATCTCTCAGAAGTATAGATCTGCAGAGGTTCACCAATTTGTGGAAAAATGCATCCAAAAATTAGTATATTAAATAAAAATAAAAAAAATAGATCAATTGCAGAACAATGCTTTTTAGCATTAATTTGTATAGACTGAATATCTGATCATCTACAGTACATAATATCATCAAAAGATTCTAAGAACTTTGAGAAATCTCTGTGTAAAGGGAACAAGGGCAACAATCAACATTGGATATGTGTTTTTTAGACTCTCAGGCAGCTCTGAATTAAAAACAGATATGAAAAGGAAACCACAGCACAAATGCAGGTTGAAGCTCTATTATGCGAAGAAGCCACGTGTCAGCACGATCCAGAAACGCCATCGTCTGAGTCACCTCTTAGCCGAGGCTCATTTAAAATGGACTGAGACAAAGTGGAAAACTGTTCTGTGGTCAGATGAATCAAATTTAACCTGGATGCCACATCCTTTAAAGGTGAGAGGTAATATCTAACATGTTATCAGTTCAAAAGCCAGCATCTCCCCCAAGCCTTCAGCATCTGGTGTCCTCAGTTTCCAGACCTATACAGACCATTGTTAAAAGAAGAGGAGATACTAAACACAAGCGGTAAACATGGTAGTGGAAAACATGGCCTTTACTAACTTTAAATTTTTTTAAGTGTCTTGCAGCCATCTTCTTCTTCTTCTTCTTTCTGCTCCCATTAGGGGTTTGTCAGAGCGGATCATCCGTCTCCATACCACCCTGTCCTCTACATCTTCTTTTTTCACACCAACTACCTGCATGTCTTCCCTCACCACATCCATAAACCTCCTCCTTGGTCTTCCTCTTTTCCTCCTTCCTGGTGGCTCCATCCTCAGCATTCTCCTACTGATATACCCCATGTCCCTCCTCTGAACATGTCCAAATCTCGCCTCCCTCACCTTGTCTCCAAAACGTCCTACATGCGCTGTCCCTCTAATAAACTCATTTCTAATCCTGTCCATCGTCGTCACTCCCAAAGCATTTCAAATTTAACTTTTCTTCAGAATGGTGCATTTCCTCGATTTCAACATTTTATATGTTTTCTATGTTCTACTGTTAATAAATTGTGTTTTTATGAGATTTGCAAATTATTCCATTCTGTTTTTATGTACATTTTACCAGCATTACCAAACATTTTTGGCACTGATGTACATTTTTGTATTAGTTGCAGTGTGCTTACTGGATAAAATGGGAGTTTGGAAGCCTGACAGCATTTGGGTTACAGTTAAAATATGGCTGCATTCAGATAATGTTTTGCATTATTTGAGCTTTAAATACTACTTCTACTACCACTTCTACGTAATAATAATAATAAGAAGCTGAAACATTTATTGGTTAAATATAGGCTGAAGGCTACAGAGCTTACTGATTTATTTTCGTTCATTCATTTTTTGTTGTGGTCAATCCAGTGTCTATACAGAGAACACTGAGACTGGACACCAGTCCATTTCTGAACAACATCTACACACACACACTCATTCACACCATTGAAAAAATTAAAAGTCACCAATCCACAGGTATGCCTCTTGAAGTTTGAGAAGAAACCAGAGAACATGAGAGAACCTACATAAACAAATTAGACTGCAACCTCGGGATTGAACCAGGAACCCTGGAGCTGTGAGGTATTAACATTAAAATATAGTTTAAAGTGCCTTAAATGAATCAGAAACAAAAAGCTGAATTTGTATAAACGTTGTGTAAGGTGGCCACACAAAAAAGGAGGAACTGAAAGTCGTTGCCCAATGCATCATGTCCGATGCTGAATGGAATGTGATACGCAGTTAGTGCATTAAAGCAATCATTTTAGCCTTTCTGATGGACGCTGGAGGAGCCAGATGTTGGCTGCGGCCCTGAGGTCAGCCCAATTACGACGCCGTGGGGGTTGGTGGCTACAATCCAGTCATAACAGAGTGGGGTCTGAAAGGGGCTTTGTTCAGTGCCCATGCAGAAGCCGACCGTGTCTCACACGAAATTTGTCTCAAGAATAACGCTCTGAATTGAATGTCTGATATAAAGATGCTTACCAGCATATTAAATATATCTTTTTTTTTTTTTTTTAAAGGCAGGATTTACAGGCATCCATGTGACCAAGCACGTGCTTAAGGTCAAGATGTTTTTACTTCTCTTTTATAGTTTTCACAACTCTTTTACTTCGAACTAGTGGAAGCCCTTAGCAAAGCAGGAAATAAACGATGAGGAAAGAGTTTCTCGAATAGAACAATGTAAATGTGCAGAATAAATATGCCGGTTCACGGTGTAAGTCATTCTGGTTATTTATATTAAAACAAAAAGGAAGTGAGTTCAACAGGGTTTTAGATCGATTTGCTACACACACACACACACACACACACACACACACACACACACACACACACACACACCCATCACCAAACATATACATGTACAGTATTTATCTACATATACAGTCAGTGCGGCTTTCTTACAATGTTATTCTGTCACAAAGTCCCTTGGGATCGTGGGCATCTGCCACATAATGTACATTTAAAAGAATTTTAAAAGTAGCTACAGTAGCTGTGATGCCTTATATTATGACTTCATCACACACCCGACTATATCATTATAATACAGCAGAAACCAACAAATAACCAAGTACATCATAAGTGTTTAAATACACCGATCAGGTGTAACATTATGACCACCTGCCTAATATTGTCTTGGTCCCCCTTTTGCTGCCAAAACACTCGGATCGGACGACACGGACCAGCCTTCACTCCACACGTGTATCACTGAGCTTCGACCGTCCACGACCCTGTCGCCATTTCACCACTGTTCCTTGCTTTGAGCACTTTTGATAGATTCTGAAAACTGCAGACCAGGAACATCCCACAAGAGCTGCAGTTTTGGAGACGCTCTGACCCAGTCGTCTAGACGTCACAATTTGGCCAAACTCGCTCAAATCCTTACGCTCGCCCATTTTTCATGTTTCTAACATCAACTTTGAGGACAAAATGTTCACTTGCTGCCTAATAAATAAATCCACCCACGAACAGGTGCCATGATGAGGAGATCATCAGTGTTCTTTACTTTACCTCATAATGTTATTGCCTGATCGGTGTATCTTACATTTGAAGGTTTTCTTTAACAGCTAATTAAAAGCTCAGTCAAATTTTTCAGTCAAATCTGTTAAAATATAAGAATTTAAACGTTGGAAACTAACTTTGTTTTAAAAAAACTAAAATGAAATTTGGGCAAAAAAAAACCCTCCCTGCACTATTTGTAACACGATCCATTTAGTTTTTTTTTATATTAAAGCCAACACACTGCTATTTCTACTGTATCTCTTTTGGATCACGCACCAGAAATAGCAGCTTCCTGTGAAACTAGTCTCTCAGAGTATTAACAGAGAACCGACGGACATGCACATGAGCAGTCAGGCAAACAGAGGCCCCATTTACTGCCCCTCAGGGTAAGAGAGAGCATGACACACAGGAAGGCCTTATCCTCCGCCCTCAACTCGTCACACAGCACAGGCTTTACACCACCAAGTTATGTCAATAGACCCGACCTCCTCTCCAAACGCTTGACCCGGGCACTTATACGCCCTAATGCTCTCTGATCTCAGGCCACTCTTGATACGCTCGCTTGTGCTTATATAAACACTGGAGATTACTCAGATCCTGAGACATAACAGAAAGGCATTCAGAAAAGAACCGCATAAAGCCAAATGGAATAATAATAATAATAAAAAAAGATAAAGGTGACACCCAAGCGTGTTTTTTCCAGTCCTCAAGCTTTGATGGAATAAAAAAGTCTGTTGTTATATATACATACAGGTCTATGCGTAAATGTTGATTTATAAAAGGAACGTTGTAATGAGATGTAATATGTCATTTGGAGACCACATTCAATACCCTGCACCTGCAGAACACATGAATCATGAATTGTGATCTAATGCTCTGCATTGCATCCAAAATAAACTCGGCTCGAGGCATTTAACATGGTTATGGACCATCATATTTTTTTAAAGGAACCTAGCCTAAATCTGGATAGAGGCAGATAAATATTAAACATAACTTTAAATAGTGTTCACAAATCTAAAGAATGGTCCAAAAAAGCCCTCTCTAAAAGGAGCTGAGTGCAAGTTAAAGGAAAGAATTAGTCATAAACCTTTCACTTTCTCTCTCTCTTCATGTCTATCTATCATTCTCACACACTAAGTGAATGGATTATAGAAGTATGCAAGTTATTGTCATTACAATATTACATTCAATGCTATTGGAGCACTTTATTATACCAGAACGTGAAAAAGTGGAAACCTGAATCCAGCTCCACAAAATCTTCAAGCCCAGCTGTGAACAGAACGTGCTAAGTGCTCCTAACCAAAATGGAGAACATCCATGATGAGCTCAGACTATCCTAAAACACCTCCCAGATTACACAATACAAATACCAAACCAGTAAACTTGAAGAAAAAGCAAAACATTCATCTCTCTCTCTCTTGTGAGTTACATCTGCAGTATAAACTTTCTGAAACCACTGGTCTCTTGGGCACAGCAGTGCACCAACATGGGCCACACCCCTGATACAGCAAGCACTACGAGATGAAGCTCCGTAGAGATACGATCGCGCAGTCACATAAACACGAACAAATTATAGACTTCCCCTCCAGCACAGAGCAGGAAATAATTACTGCCTTTGAGTTAATGCCCAGGATCGTTCTAAACTCCAGGTTTTGTACACAAACAGCGAATTAACGAGACTGTCTGTGGATCCTTTTCCCTCCCGAGCAGATGTTGGCGTCTTGGCCGAGTGTCTGTGAAGGCTGGCAAAAAAAGATCGACACAATCAGTGTGTGGTCTTGAGATTGTTTTTATCTTCTGAGCGATGTACCAGAGAGTCCTGCAAAATCCCTTCACGTAGTCACCGTCTGAAATTTCTTGCTATATATAGCAATATGAAGCGTCTTCAAATCTTCAGATCTATCAGACGTTTCTTAGCATGTGCGAGTGAAAAAAGGCAAAATCACAATTAAAGATTTCATTCCAGTCCCAATGAAAGGCCTCTCTGAATATACTAATGCAAACACAGCAGTTTTGTCGGTTACTTTCACATCAGCCTTTAAACTCAAATATTTCTTCATTTCACTTTTCTCGCCTCACACTAACACCGTGGGTGAAATATTCAGCGATGCAATGAGTTTTGTTTGGCTACA
Source organism: Silurus meridionalis (assembly GCF_014805685.1). NCBI lineage: Eukaryota > Metazoa > Chordata > Actinopteri > Siluriformes > Siluridae > Silurus > Silurus meridionalis. The sequence goes on from NC_060894.1 coordinate 20,069,454, forward strand.
TTTCCTGTGTTTAATGTCTTTTTAGAAGGCAGTGATACCATTTAAAACTCTATATTCTTTCATGTGTACAGAGTGTAAAAGCTCTTTAATGTTTAGGATAATAATGATGTAAAAAGCACTTGCATTACATTTTGTTCACAAGCCGAACCGATTAGACTCCACAGGTGGTATCTCAATGAATAGATCACTCATTTTAGCTTACATTAATCCAATTAGTTCTGATTATTTGATTATGCATTTTGGTTAAAACAAAGCCCCAATCTCTCTATCAAGCTCAGGATTACAACTCAGGTTACAGGTTTTGTGAAGCAGTGAGTGACTTACTTCAGTATCATATTGTGTATGGAGAAGGAATGTGCATCTCCATAACCGAGGCCGATGTGATTCGCATCTTGATGCACGGCCAACAAAAGAGACATATGAAGCAGCTGCGACGCGATGCGATACGATACGATTCACCGGTATTATGATGCAGTGCGATCTGATTTCGATTCGATTCAACACAATGTAATTCAATGCAATACGATGCAATGGAAAAAATATGATTCAATATGGTACAAATAGTTCAGGCAGCAAATCATCAAAACAAAAAATGATGTAACCAGATGTTCTTATCCTGTTCTGTCTCCAGAAAAGACACAGCTCTACCTCTACCATGTAAATCTGTATTCTATGTAACTCTCAGGACTCCGTAGTGTTGCGACACGTCATATTCACGTAGCAGCAGTGGTGCTGAGAGAACGCGCTCGAGATGCAGTTTAGCGAGGAGAAATCAATCTACATGTCAAATATTTCTTACAAATTATTGGTCACTTCCTAAATTCCTAAATAATAAAAGTACAGCGAATCTACTATTAATTATACATAAATAAATCGGTATTTACGGACACAAATATGTTAAAAAAGATTCTTTGTGATACAAATGCCTACTTGTATCCTATGCACACTTTTATGCCGATGCACTGAGGTGATTAATGTAGTTATTCTTTCACATCCAACATCTGTGTGAGATTTCATTTAGAACATGTTAATACTTAGAGAAATATTCCCATCTAGATGTTTAAATGAAATCTGGAAAAAAATTATATTTTCTTTATGTACAAGGTTCTCCAAAAAGGAGTTTGAAGATTCACTATGGGGGAAATCACACAAGGTTTCAAACACCTTTAGACCAACTAATTCTACTTACAACTGCATTTCTTTATCAGGCTCCTTACTGAACATATACCAAGTACCAAGTCAAGTTTAGAATGAGAACCTTACAAAAGCGTAACTAGGAGGCATGGAGAAGCATGCTACACTTCCATGGGTTTAATCCTGAGCTCGGTTTATTCATGTGGTCCTTCTCTCCACTTACCTCATGCAAACATGCCGGTAAGTGTACTGTCTTTGATAGTGTGTGAATGTGTGTGTATGGTGTCCTGTGATGGACTGGTGTCCTTTTCTTTGGACAAACAAAATGTGTTAATGTTACTCAGTTTTTTCACATGGAACCCGAAGTACACATTCAGTACATTTGATATGGTTTTTCTACCCCGGTGTGGATCCAAGCCTTATCCCTGCCTCACAACCACTGTTCCCTGAACAGGCTCTGGATCAACTGTGATCCTGACAGGGATAAACTGCTTACTGATAAACTACATGTTTTCTAAAAATAGCCATGCTAAACAATATTCAGCAAAATAAACTGCCTTTTCCCAGGCTGCCACACCCTCACTGAGGCTGATTCGATTCTCATCATGATGCACAGCCAACGATACGATCCATTAAAGATACAAATGAAGCAGCTCCCGAACGCGGTGCGATACGATTCACCCTTATAGCGATGCGGTGCGATCCGATTTCATTCAACACAATGCGATTCAGTGCAATACGATGCAATGGAAAAAAATATGATTCTATTAAATTAATATGGTGCAAATAGTTCATTTCTTAGGTTCAGACAGACAGCAAATCACCAATTTAATTAAGTGCCTTCTAACGCATGGCCCTTTCACAAACAGGTGAAGTCCAACAAAAAACGAAGATTAAATAAACCAGACATTCGTTTCCTGTTGCGGCTACAGGAAGATGCAGCTCTACCTCTGCCATGTTAATCTATTCTCTATGTGACTCATAACACGCCTCGGCCTCCGTAGTGTTTAGCAGTGGTGCTAAGAAAACGCGCCTGAAAAACAGTTAAGCGAAAAGCACATAATTTGTATTGGTAGATGAGCTATGCACGGTTAAACCACGTACAGCTGTCATTGCTTAGGGTGTACTCACTTTTGTTTGCAGTTATTGAGACAACAATAGCTGTATGTTAAGATATTTTTAAAGGACAGAAAATCTATACTGTTAAACAAGTTTCATTTCTGTAGTATTGTTTATTGAGAACATAATAAAATTATTAATGTATATATATATATATATATATATATATATATATATATATATATATATATATATATATATATATATATATATATCAACGATTCTGGGTACAAATAAGACTAGTACTTTTATATATTTTATATTATGTACTGTTATGTTACTTCTGAAGTCACTGTTCTATCAAAGCTTCTTTTTTTTTTTACTAGTCTGATTTTGTGCCACAAAAAAAACAGAAATCTAATTGTCTTGTGCACATGTCCAAATGCAAACGAATGAGAAAATACGTCATTTATGGTGCCAGGTGCACTGTTTTATTCTCCCTTTTAAAAAACGACACATAAAGCCACTTATTTAGAACAACTTATAAAAAACCTTTTCGGATTCTGAACAGGTTCCATGCCTCAATTAGTAATCCTGTGTACACTGTTTCATTGAGTAGAATATAAAACCTCCATTAAAGTACCTCATCTGGACACTCATCTAGGTCATCGTGGCTCTGATAATCGTCTGCAATCAGAAAAAAAATATATCAGAATACACACAGGAATAGAGAGAAAATTGAAAAGAAACTGAAAACATGAAGTGATTTTAAAGCATTGTTTGGCCAAAACTGAATCAACAAGCTCTTTGAGTCAGAGTCCAGAAAGTGCAAACAAAAGGGAACAGGGGGTACAAAGGTACAAAGGATTAAATGTTCAGGGGGAAAAAAAAGAGAAAAAAAAAAGGGGACATTTCATGCTTTAACTGAATATCAATGACTTCTAAAACTGGCAAAGGAACTGTGGGTTGAAGGGTTAAAGAGAATGCATTAATGATGTCACTTCTTTTAGCTGCAGGCTTTTACTTTTAGTCACACAGGATGCTTGAATAATCACGATAGTCATGAAATAGGCCATTTCTGGTAGGATTTTAGTGATTTAAACCATGTGATATCATTTTAAAGCTGCACAAACTCTCTCAGACTTTCATATGCTTTTAATTTTCTGGAAAAGTGCAATACAAGTGCCACCTAGTGTTCTTGTGAAACCAGGAACGCGCTGCATGCTTGTCTGATGTTCCTGTTATACATGATTTATAAAAATAAAACAACGAGAAGTAAGAGAAACGTGTTGATAGACTCACACACACACACACACACACACACACACACACACACACACACACACACACACACACACACACACTCACTCACTCACTCACTTGAAACTCACCAAACCGCATTACAGGACATACGTCATTGTTAGACTATTTCTTTTCTGTGCTGTGCTACAGGAATGTTCTGCAGTGTCATTCACATGAGCTCTGTTCAGCTGCTGTCTTCTCTGGAATGCTCAAATTTGCAAACTCTGTTCATGGACAGTGTTGCTGGTGTCAGATATGTAAACATGCCCGTGTTTTCAGATGTGTGCTACTGATAAAAGTAGCACACATATATGGATATATGTTCTGTTTGGGCTGTGAAGATGAAAATTCAATGACTGTGAAGATGAAAATTCAATGATTTTGAGTGAAATATAATGTTGTTTGTTCTCATTTAATACCTTTGTGTGGCAAAATATAAAGAAACCTTGAGCATAAAAATGATTATAGAATAAAAAATGAATATGATTGTAATTATGATTATTAACATTATTTATCCAGTCTTTGAAATGGAAATATTTGATATATATACAGGTGTTCTAGGCTTCCACTGCTCCACTGCCCATAACTTTGCTTCAGGGGTGTATCTTGGATGACCCTGAACTTCCTAACAACCTGGAATATATGACAAAGGACTTTCGATGTGCTGTGACGTATTTGTGACAAGTAAAAGCCTCTTAATTTCTTTCATTTACACCTAGGGACGATTATATCTTAAAATAATATTTTAATGTTTTTAAGAAACCAGAGAACCCAGAGAGAACCTATGGATATGGATCAAACAGATGATTAAGCCAAGGATCAAACCCTAGAGTTGTTTTTGGGTTTTTTTCTTCTTCTTCTTCTACTACTACTACTACTACTACTACTACTACTAATAATAATAATAATAATAATAATAAATAAAAATAAATAAATAATAATGATGTTGGTTTTTATCTAAGTAAAATCTTTTAATCTTCTTGAAGGTCTTGCTCTGAAGTAAAAATGTGAATTTGGGCAGCAAAAATTTGTCCACTTTTTTGTTTCTTCTGCAGAAAGGCAGTGTTTGAACAATCATTATAGCTTTTATAGTCATACAATATATAGTCTAAATATAATAGCTGCAAATCTGGGAAAATTTGTAATATAAAGCAATAAATGTTAATAAGGAGCCTGTATACAAAGTTGGAATTGATGACGGTAAACTTTAGAGGGGATTCGGTTTTCAAAACCCACCTCTCTTTCGTCACCCCCAAAAAATGCTAATGAAATACTTCAAATTTAAAAATGTACCATCAACATTTGAGGAAATAAGAATGTAGTGGTGTCATCACTTTGCCTTACTATCACTTTGCAATCTATGCAAAAAAGTGCATTTGGTAAAAACAATGAACGAGTCAAGAACAAAAAGAACAAGTCGAAAATGTGAGTCTTATCAATTCGTTAGTGTGTAAAATTAGGCAAATCTTTTCAAAACCTGGTTACAGGCTTGATACTGCCACTCCCAAGTCATGTTAAATATTGAGCTCAGATCTGCGCATTGTTTTCAGTGAAGCAACAGCTGAAACCATCTGACAGAGATAAGATGTGGCAAATGAAATAAGAATGCTCAGTCACTCAGTGTCCGACTTGTAATCCTCAGTCTCAGGGTGGAGTCAGAGGTCATCTGGGTGAACTGGTCCTCTTCAGGAGTGCTGAAATAGGCAGGTGCTGCAGATAAAAGTGAAATAATTTTCACTTTTATTACTAAAAACGCTAAAAAATAACACTAAAAACAAAAAATATTCTAACCTGCTGCGTTGAATTGATCCATACATGGGAACACTCTGTTGGCTCGAGAATCACTGGATTCAGCAACTTCACTTACAGTAGATTCGCAAAGAACATCAGTATTTCCTTGATCGAGGCTTCTGCCCTACATCTCGATCATTCAGGTGAACTCAGTGATCCTGTCTGCTAGGTGAGTTCAGAGCCTTGAAGCTGAAGATATAATTGCATTTTTTTTATTGTATATATTCTCAGTTTTAACATTTGATATATTTTTTAGTTTTTATTGTAAATAGATAGAATTGATAAGATTTGCAAATCATTGCATTCTGTTTTTATTCACATTTAAAACATTTTCCCAACTTTTTTGCAATTACGTTTGTACATGTACATGTGAATACACAGTGAATGAGATTCTGGCAAAGTGAACTTATCCATAGGGGGCGCTGTGCTCTTGATGCCCATAAAAGAGTAGAAGGTTATTTATATATGGGTGGGAACTTTTTTTTTTTTCTGAGGAACTGAACACACCTTCAGGCAACTCTTACAGTGTTACTGTTGTCAACATTTAATGAATAGAGAAGATCCATAGCAGGAAGTTTTCCTGTTTGTAGGCTCCTGTTTCTGTCAGAAATCTCTACATCTTTAAAGCATGTGGTTTTACTGACATGCTTTCAATAAGGTAAGTGTGTGTTTGTGTCTATTGTGTCTAAGCCAGTTATTTGGGTCATGGGGCTGCTGGTTTCTTTTCAAAATATATTTTGTACCTATAGGTTATTATCATTATTATTAGTAGTAGTAGTAGTAGCCTTGGGTTCCATCCTGAACTCAATCCTGAGTTTCACATGCCTCCTGGACTTAACAGGTTTCCTCTGGGTTGCCTGGTTTTCTCCAGCTTTCCAGAAACACACCGGTAATGTGGACTTACTACTCTTAAGTGGTTTCTAGTTGTAAATATGTGTGTTAGAGGTGCACAAAAAATGTGATACACATTAATATATACTGGGTTGACGTTGATTTAAAATCCTAATCTTCATCTGTCAGAAGATTAGGATTTAAGACCTTAAGATTAGACCTTATACCCTTCCATCTGAGATGAAAATGAAAGAATAAATGAAACTGGAAAAAAGAAAAAGCCAAACAAAATAGGCAGGCATTTTTAAAAAAGATGCTGCTCTTCTACACTGGTGTAGAAGTTCACAACTCCCACAACATGCTTTTGACCATGCACACTGGAATGAGGAAGTACATGTAGATAAGACTTGACTCCAGCGCATGAGCCTGACCAGCTAAATAACTCACTTCACTGTGCAGGAGAAATAAGACAGGTGTGTGCAGTGACCTGCTGATAAGTAGTAAGTACATGAATTTTATTTCAAAGCTTATAGTGTCCTTTTTTTTTTTTTGATTGCAGTTGTTTGGGATTACACAGTAAGGAATCTCTCAGCCTGCACCTCTGAACTTCTGAAACGTTGGATTTTTCTAGACTGTACGCATGAAGAAAATTTCTTCTTAAGACAAAGGACACAGGAGGACAATCATGCTGCAACAGATTCTAAAAGACATGTACATTGAGCCGGCGCTGCTCTCCGAGCTCAACGAAGAGCAGAAGCAGGTTCTCTTCATCAAAATGAGAGAAGAACAGGTTCGCAGGTGGAAAGAGAGAGAAGCACAGCTCGAGAAGGAGGGAGCTAAAATCGTGAAGCCCAAAAAAGGTAATATTGTGGACGTATTTTAGATCTGCAATGAGACCGATTAGAGGACTTTTAAAGACATGTCCTTATTCAGCCCAAATTTTAAAGATCAGGATGAGATTGGAAACTTTGTGGAATATAAGGAATTAAATAGAGTTTTACCAATAGATCGGATCATATTTGCCGATAACCGATTAATCAAACTGATAACAAACATAACATTTTATGTAAAATAGCACAAAAATTTGTTTTTTTAAAAAACAACAACAAAAAAAAAACAGTACTGAATCATGAAAATGTGCTAAATGAACTAAATAGGAATATATTGATCATATATTAATAAATATAAGTAAGTAAAAACAGTTTCTTCCAAAATGAATAAAGATACATGAAATAAACAGCATGTGGTGTCAGCGATTTGCCTCTAGGGGTGCTCTTGCACTGTTTAACACAACCCGGAAAAACTATTGGTATGGATTTTTGACTTGTTGAGAACAAAAACACCAGGGGAACAGTGTATGTTCCTGGAAATATGTTATACTGTGTTCCTCCAGTGTTGAAACCTTAGTATAGGGAAAAATGTGAGGTACACTTAAATAAGATGATCATTGTATTGTAGTTTGGAAAATGCTAGGGTATTTTTAATGTTTTTTTAATGTTTGTGTGTGATTGCCTTCAGTCTCAGTGAAGACTGTGTCATGGCTGAAGGCATCAGACAATGACGTGTGGGTGTGGGTGATGGGAGAGCATCCTGATGATAAAACTTACGACCAGATCTGTGATGAGGTCATGACTGAGAGGGCGGCACTGCAGGCCCAGAAGGAGGCAGAGCAACTCAGGTGTGTGTGTGTGTGTATGTGTGTTTTTTTTTTATTTTCCTTCACTAGAAGTTTACTGGAATTTCCCATATGACTTGTTTCTAGGCACAGAAAACAGGTAGAATATTAAATCCAGACTCACTTTTCAGTTACAAGGACGTTGGTACTGTGCAAAGGCAACATCAACTCATGACCCTTTCTCGAGTCTTCAGTGTTACATTTTATTGTAGCTCTCATTACAGTGTTTAGGAAATGGTTCAGGTTGGCATAGTGAGTGTCATCTGTCTCTAGTAGTTTAGATTTTAGATGCTATTATACATCCAACAAATATGTTCCTTTTTACTGCGAGACATTTTATTGAGTGTTGAAAAAATATACTTAAATTAAATATGACCCATATTTATATCACTATACAAAGTTATAGACCTTAAATTAATTTATGCACTATTTGTATCCATGAAGCTGTTAATTATTGCCATTATTGCCATATCATTGGTACATTCATGAGTCACTCTCTAAGGCTGCAATGCAGGCAGCTCCTGAACTCCTCACAAAACCTCCAAAGCAAACTGCTCTTATCCGCTTATCTAATCTGTGTAAGATTTCTCGAAAGAAAAAAATCTCCTGTCAGTGCAGAGGTGAACTCTAGCTCCAGCTTTCACATGACCTTCTGTGTAGGTGGCAGTTAGTCATTAATTGTCCTTGAAAGATTTTCCTAATTCTCTTGAGCAGCACAGAATGTTGACACAGGATACTTTTTTTAGAGCACTACGGTTTGCTCCAGGTTTAAACTTCAATATTTATATACTTACTAATTTAATTCTAAAAGTGTTGGGACACATGAATTATCCAGCCATATGTGGTTCTTTCTCAAACTGTTAGCATAAGAATTGTATAGGAGGTGCTTGGATATGGCAGCATAAAATGTTCCCTTCACTTTAGTTAAGAGTCTCAAACCTGTTCCAGCATGACAATGCACGAGTGCATAAAGCCAGCTCTATGAAGATTATGCATTACTGTACATGGGTTGGAGTGGAAGATCTTGAAAGGCCTGCTAGAGAGCTCTTACATCAACCCTATTGAACAATAAATTGGAATGCTGACTGCACCCCCAGGCCTCCTCACCTCACCGATATCAGTACTTGACTTTTCTAACACCCTTGTAGCTGCATGAGCACAAAATCTCCACAAAAATCTAAGGGAAGATTATCCCAGAAGAGTGGAGGTTATTATACTGTAACAGCAAATGGGGACAAAATGTCAAATGGGATGTGGCACATGCAAATCTAACGGTCAGGTGTCCACATACTTTTGACAATATATAGTACATCAATAAATGTTTTTGATAGTTTATTAATTATTTGCTCATTTCCTAACTTTATCCTGCAATCATTTATTCTTTAAAAGTTAACTTACTTACTGATCCTTGTTTGTTTAAATAATTTGAGCTGAACAATATGCATGGTGTTGTTGTTGTTGTTTATTACTTTAAATGTCCAATTTTGGTTATTCTGTGCTTCTAATAGCCTGAGATTTCTGTTTTATTTTCCACACCAAGACCTAAAGGCTGTTTTATGTGAAATTCCCAAGAGGTTCCAAAATCCAAAAATAAATGAATATCTACACTATATTTCCAAAAGTATTGGGACATCTGACCTTTCCTGCTACAAGTGATTCTTTTGCAAACTGTTACCACGAAGCGGGAGGAACTCAATTGTTCAGGACGTCTTTAGATGGCGATATAATAACATTTTGCATTCACTTAAACTTGGAAACCCAAAACCTGCTCCAGCATGGCGATGCCCCTGTGCACAAAGTGAGCTCCTTGAAGATCTGGTTTACATGCTTTGGAGAGGAAGATCTTGCTACTATAGAGCTCTGATCTCATCCCTACTGAACACCTTTGGCATGAATGTGAATGCTGACTGCACCCCAGGTCTCCTGACCTACATCAGTACCTGCCTTTCATAACACCCTTGTGGCTGATGAACACAAATATCCATAAACACACTCAAAATCTTAGTGGAACATCTTCCCAGAAGACTGGAGGAAATTTTAAGAGCAAATTGGGACTAAATGTGGAATGTGATGCTCAAAATTCGTATTTATGACCAGGTGATCCAATACTTTTGGAAATATAGTATATATATATATATATATATATATATATATATATATATATATATATATATATGAATTCAATTCAGTTCATTTTAGACAACTACAGAGACCATTCATGCTCAATGACACATATTTATTATGTTTTCTTTGGAACAACAAACCCAAACTTGCAGTGTTTTGTGCAATAAAAGCCATGCGAGACATGAAAGTCCACAAAAAAACGTTCTTTTAAGTCCAGCATGTGCAAACAGGATTTATTTGTGTTTGCTCTCTTTTTAACAAAGACATTATTACAGCCATTCTGCAGTGACTGTTGAAATATTATGATGTATTGTGTTTGACCTGGGGTTCATGGTTATGTGCAGGGCAAAGAAAGAAGCCGAACTAGAAAAGCGTTTCTCTGGGTTGTATATGGAGAAGGAAGAAGCTGCCAGGCAGGAAGAAGCTCGAAAGGCAGCTGCCCTGGAGAAAAGCCGGCAAGAAGATTTGAAGGTAAAGTAAATAATAAAAGTAAAACTAGTCAAGGTTTAATTAGTTTTTTTGTGCTTTGGCTTACTGAACCAATTACTCCAGATTTGTAATATGTTCAAAAACAACTGGAAAGCTGGTTTGTTACAGATAGTTATGATCTGTAAAAGAAAAAAAAAATCCACCAAGCAGAACCAGCACTTTATTTTCTTTTTTACTTTTAGTTTAGACTTTTAGTTCAATTTTGAAATGAAATACTTAACTTTTTACCTAACTGCATTCTGCACAGTCGTTCCTTTTTATTTATGAGGATAAAAACTTCACTGGTCAAACATGCAACGAGTCACCAATCAGAGTCGAGAGCACGCTCTGATTTCAACTTGTTTTGATTGGATCTTGTGTATCTACTGATCACCAACATGCAGTTCAGCATCAGTTCAACAGCAAGCAGAACATTTAGAGAGGAATAAACGATGGAGAAACTCCAGACTCGAACTCACCACAACACACGTGGTTTTATTTACACTATTTTTTGAAGTAGTTAAAAAGAAGGTTTTGGGCTCATGATCATTGTAATAGAAATCAATCAGTCTTTGAGTCATTTATATCATTCTATTAATAGATCAGTGTGCTGAGAGTCACATTCGAGTCTTTTCACATCAACTGACTAACCCTAACCCTAGATTAAACAAAGAGTCTTGTGACAAAAATTATAATATAAACATTATAGCCGTAATAAATCATAGTACTTTGGATACGTGAGTACTTTTGAAGACAAATACTTTTGCTCAAGTGTAAGTTTCAAGGGAGCATTTTTACTTTTACTGGAGTAATATTTTTTATTTCTACTTTAACTCAACTACATGGTTTGTGTCCACCACTGATAAACACATTCTGTTCCACATTTCAGGCTTCTTCTGTTTATCTGCAAGTCAACAATTTTCTTTTGTTCATGGTAGTTCTTGTCCTCATTGTAATAAAGTACTCCGTCTCTTATTTGTGTTCAGAGGCGGGAGGAGGAGGAACGACGAAAAGCCGAAGAGGAGGTCAGGAGGCTCAAGGAGGAAAGGGCGCAGCAGATTTATATGAATCTGAAGGAAGTACAGAGACGACCAAAAGGCCCAGACAAAGAGGAGAAAGCCTGGCAGGATTCATGTGAGCAGATAGACCACTTTTGGTTTGCTTTTGATCAAGAAAAAGTCATGGTTCTGTATTAAAAATCAGTCATGCCTTCTGCATTGGTTACAACAAAACCTAATGTCAAATGCCAAATAATCATCATAATGAAAACTTCATTGTGAACCATATACTGAAATACTGTATGTGTATACTTTCATGTGTGTTTAGTGCGGAAATCTAAAGCAGCTGATCAGCGGAGACGTTCTCTAGCGAAGCAGACGAGGGAGGACCACCGCAGGCGTTCTATAAAGGCACTGGAGAGAGGTCGAGTGGCAGCCATGACCAAGGCCTTTGGAGGGGAGAAACCAGCTCTTCCACCTAGACCCAAACCTAGAAACCTCACTCTCACCAACGAGCCTCTTCACAGGTCTAAACAGGTTACTGTGGATGATATAGTGCAAAATCAATCCAGTGTTCATCTATTGAGTTATTCTGGAAGCATTTCAGTGCTCGTCTGTTAGTAGACATGCATAATGGCATTAATGTTTACAGATCTAAAAATAGATTTTTCCTTACCAGACACAAGTAATTCTATCTTTTTTATTCTAGTTTTAATAGGCCATATGAAAGATTGATAGGCCTGATCCCGATTATTTATTTAAAATTCCCTCAGCCCGTTGACATTCAGAATTTTGTAATCTATACTCTAACAGTCTCTGAAGACGCAGAATCAAATTCCCTTGTAGTTTATACAATGATAAACAAATCAGGCCATTGCAGCAAGCCTTTATAAAGCGTGTTTATTTTTAATACATGATCATTTCTTCCTGTTATGAATAACAGAGGCTCCGACTTATGCCGTTCATTGTCATCGACCGGCCGGAAGGACATTATCCATTGGTTCAGACAAGAACAACTGGCTCTTAGAGTTTGTTTCCAAGACGACAACAGCCGCATCGCTCCCTGGTTCCATGGTAAATTAACGTTTCATTCACATAAGACCAGAAATGACCGAACTGGGGCCCGGGGACCAAAGCTTTTAACTCCTGATATGAGAAAAGGGAGAAAAAAAAGGACTAATGCAGATCATTGTTTTGTAATTAAATATTTTATATAAAGCGTTTAATTTTGAAGCTGCAAGAAATGTAAATTGAAATGAAAAGTAAACAATAGTAGAAAAAAAGTCTGAATTTGAGCAATTTAAAAAAAAAGAGGGAGCAGCTTCCTGTTTCATTAGAGGTCACTGATAGTACAAGCATACGGCTGTATTGTGTCTAGTTTAAATAGCTGGATTAGGCATTGATCTCTATTATATTATAAATGGGATTCTTTCTATGTTTATATAACACTGTTTATACCATTAATTAAACTTTTTTTTTTACTGGAAGTGACTGCATTAATTTAACAGTTTACGAAGTCATGTTTCAAGGTTTTTATTTGTCAATGCTACCATATGCGCAGACATGCAGATGAATCAAAATACCATTTCTCTTCTCTCATCGAGTGTAAATATTTTGTAATATAGAAACAGATTTTTTATGAAGGTAACAGCAGTGTACTTGCCATCATTGGGTATATATATTTATATATATATATATATATATATATATATATATATATATATATATATATATATATATATATATATATCTTGTTAACATCTGAATGAATATTCTAATGTAAACAGTGAATTTTGTTAATATGCAACTATATATTCGGACATATAGTTGCATATTAACAAAATTCACCGTTTACATTAGAATATTTATTCATACATAAACAATTTGTATTTTTTTACATGCTTGTAAACAGGTCTATGTGTGCAAAGTCCTGCAGAGACTATAAAGTGTTTTATGTGCATTTTATACTAATTTATTTATTTATTAATGATATTAAATCACAATTGGGGGATACCATGGCAACTTTCATTTTAATATTTAAATATTTCATAAGAAAACTTGGATTAGACTCTAGATTAGACTGCCAAAAAACAAACTATGCAAATGAACCATCAGCAGTACTGAAGATTCGGATATTAACTTAATTAACTTTAAAAATCTGTCTTATTCAATATGTTAATGCTGTTAAAGTGTAAGCAAAAAAAAAAATCTTTCCCTGTATCACAAGTCACAGCACTTATGATTTCACACCATAATGAGTTTTAATTAACTCTTATACAATGAGTGTCCCAAACCTCTATTTGTATATAGTTACATTTTAATGCTGTGGAACCCAGGAAACGTATTCAGAAAGGGTTTGATCTTGTGATTTGCAGCGATTGAGATGAGCCTGGAGAGGTGGAGGTGCGTGCTGGAGAGTAGGGGAATGCGTATATGTGGACGAATGAGAGAATGAGAGGGAGGGCATTGGATTTGTGTGGTTGCAAGGAGTCAAGGTAGTGAAGGTGAATGAGTTTAAGTATCTGGGATCAACTCTGAGGATGTGTGAAGAAAAGAGTGCAGGTGGAGAAGAGTGATAGCAGGAGTGATTTGTGATAGAAGAGTATCTGCGAGGGAAAGGAAATGTTTATAGGACTGTGGTTAGATCTGTGATGTTGTATGGTTTAGAGACATTGATTAAAAGACAGAAGGTGGGGCTGGAGGTAGCAGAGCTGAAGATGCTGAGATTTTCATTGGGGGTGACGACGATGGACAGTATTTGAAACGAGTTTATTAGAGGGACAGCACATGTAGGACGTTTTGAAGAGGTTAGATTGAGATGGTTTGGTCATGTTCAGTTAAAGAGGAGGTTGATGGATATGGTGAGGGAAAACATGTAGGTGTTTTGTGCTGTGGCGCCCTCTAATGGGAGCAGCTAAAAGAAGAAGAAGAACTGTGAGAGTATTTAAGAGTGCATGAGGTAAAATGGTTAAATACTCTTAAATACTCTCAGTGGTGAGACAATTTAAGAGCTCATGAGGTAAAATATTTGAATAATCCTTAATACTCTCAATGCTGAGAGAATTTAAGAGTTCATGAGGTAGAATGCTTGAGGAAAGAAACTTTTCTCGTGCCTGGCCGTCCTGGTGTTCGGTGCTCTGTAGCGCTGATCAGAAGACAAAAGTTTGAAAAGGAGATGACTTTCAAATTTTCATGAAATCTTTTTCGCATATCCCAGCGACGTCAGGAAGATGGAGTGAGAGCGCATTGTCAGCCATTTTACAGCACCCTGGTAGCAAATAGGGTTAAGGGCTTTGTTCAAGGGCCCCAACAGTGGCAACATGGCGATACCAGGGCTTGAACCCTCGACCTTCTGATCTTAACCACTGTAGCCCCCTGTAGCCTTCTGATATCAGCCTTCTGATTTTAAATTGGAGTTCAAAATGTTGGGTTTTTTTCATGTCTTTTGAAAAGTGATAAAAAGGCAGAACTGAACTCAGTGTGTTTCCTTTATCTCCTCCAGGTATAATCTCCGTCAGGAGGCTGAGGATTTGCTGAGCAAGGGCAGTCCTGGAACTTTCTTGGTCCGTGTTAGCGATAAGATTTTCGGATATGTTTTGTCTTACCAAAGCCCAGACGGGGTCAAACACCTCCTCATCGATGCTACGGACAACTGCTACATGCTGCTAGGAGACCAGATCAAGTTTGCATCTCTGGGAGAGCTGGTGGAATACCATAAGGTAACACGTCGATGAGTTTAGTTCAACGAATTGCTTCCTGATATCAATTTAATGATCAAATTTGGAATTTTGATCAAAGTTATTGCAATTAAATTCCTGAAATGTTGCATTTGCCTTCACATTTACACAATTGTTTACATTGCAGTTCATGAAATTGCATAGTTTTCACACATCACTGTTTGATTGGGCAGAAGAGACTTTTTGTTTTCTGTAGCAACAGTTCAGACAGTAGTTCCAGTATATATAGACAAAAGTATTGGGACACCTGAGTTTTTCAACTGATAGCTGAGCTATCTTATGAGTTGTTCAGTAGCTTCTGGTTCCATAATCTCAAATGACTGTATAAGACTGTAGAAAGGACATTACTTATAATCTTACATTCCAGTGCTCATGTTAGTTCTCACTCTCCAGTGTTCTGTACTGTTTTAAAGACAATAATCACACTCTTGATGTCACCCGAATGAGGATGGAGTTCCAGTTTGAGTCTGGTTCCTCTCAAGGTTTCTTCCTCATGAAATCCAAGGAAAAACTGCCTTAGATGTCATGAGGAAGAAACCTTGAGAGGAACCAGACCGTTCTGAAAAGCGCTATAGAAATACTACATCAGTACATGACTTTTCCTAACATCCTTGTACTGTAGTAATCTAAAATCTCCACAAACAAGCTCCAATATCTAGTGGAACATCTTCCCAGAAAAGTGAAAGATATAAATGTGGAAATGTGGAATGGGATTTTCAAGAAGCACACGCAAATCTTACGCTCAGGTGTCCACAAACATTTGTTTATATAATGTAGTTAATAAGTGAATAATATTTTCAAGAGTGAACATGAAGCAAGTTGTAAATAACTTTTCCTGGATCTGCTTTCAGGATGAACCTTTAACACCTTCTGAAGTTGATCGGCTGCTGTATGCGTGCGGACAGAAACCTGGCACTCTGGACTACGCCGATCTCTTCACCTGAAACCTGCAACTCAGTGAGCCATGATGCAGCAGAACTGAATACAGAGTTATGAGTTGTTGTTTTTTTACACAAACATGGAGGATTGTACTGTGTGTGGAACAAACCTGTCAGTGGTGACGTTGCAGTTCACAGTATGCAGGCTCGGTTTCAACATTAAATAAACAATGAACAGACAAGAAAACATCAGGCTCATGTATGGTGAGCAGTTTTCAGAAAAATGTATTACAGTACTGACTGAGGAAGGAATGCAATAGGATCATGTAATATCAATATTGTAATATAATACTCATTTCTAAAATATCAGACATTGTTATACATTTTTAATAAATGTAATACACATTTTGTACTAAAGTCATAACTCCGCTTTTTTGAGTGTTTTCCAGTCATAAAAGAATTAAACATCTCTTGGAACATTTTTTGTTGTTCTCTTGGAACATTGTTTTGCTGGACATTTCTCATCAAACCTGTATATCATGATTCATAAAACGATCACATCCTAAAGACTTTTGTCACATTTGGTTGAATTTTAGTAGCACGTCAAAATAATCAGAGAAGAACTTGAAGTTCTTCAAATAAATCCAGAATCTGGTGAGTCCAGCTTCTACACTTAGGCTATTTATATCAATTCTGTCATAATTTTCTTCAATACATTATCATCAAAATTATTCTACCTGCAATACACACTTTATAGTAGAAGTTAAGGTTGACAGGTTAACACATGCACTATACTGACAAAAGTTTGTGGACACCTGATCATAAGATAATCATAAGCTTTTTTGAATTCCACATTTACTCCACATTTGCTGTTATAGAAACTCCACTCTCCTGGAATAGATGTTCCACTTGATTTTGGATTTTGGAAATAGATTCATCACAAGAAATAGATGCATCTCAATAAATTAGAATGCCATGAAAAAGTTCCGTTATTTCAGTAATTCAACTCAAATTGTTAAACTCGTGTATTAAATAAATTCACTATTTACAGACTGAAGTAGTTCAAGTCTTTGGTGTTTTTGATTGTGATGATTTTGACGCAAATTTAACAAAAACCCGCCATTTTGAAGCCTCAGGAAACATTTGCAGGTGTTTTGAGCTGATTAGCTGACTGGCATGTCAACATATTTGAATTTGTTGAGTGAATTAGTAGGTTTTTGTTAAATGTGAACCAAAATGATCACAAATAAAAGACTTGAACTACATCAGTCTGTGAGCATTGAATTTATTTAATACACGAGTTTCACAATTTGAGTTGAATTACTGAAATAACCGAACTTTTTCATGGCATTCTAATTTATTGAGATGCACCCGTATATCAGCATTGATCTGGCTTTGTGTCATGCTGGAACAGTTTTGGGTCTCCTAGTTCAAATAAAGGGAAAGTTTCATGCTACATCTAAAGTAACTTTTAAAAAAATTCAGTACATGGTTCAGAGAAACCAAATACCTTAAACCGAGTAGAAAAATGAAAGGATCAGTGTGTGAACCAAACATTTTGCTCAGTTCACAGTTTGAAATTGTGACTTTATTGACATGCACCAAACATGCAAAATCTGCTTTAATAAAACTGTAAAACGACATATTTGTATAGATTTGGCATTGCATTTGCTGCCCTCCTCAATACACAAATGTATCTCAATTTACAAAGGTTTAAAAATTGTGTATTGTATAAAAGTAGTAGCCTGTTGTGGTGTATGTATGAGTCTCAATCAATATCGATGTATGATATTTAGTGACTTATGAGTGACTTACAGTTATCTTATTTGTTTAACTCAGCAGGTGTGGGTTATGGGCCCTGCTCAGAGGTCCAGTTTGGTGGTGCTGGGATTTAAACTAATAACCTTCTGACCAGACCATTTTCCAGCCACGTTTTTTTTAGTAGCAATCCAGCCATCCATAATTCAGAAGAACACGATTCACAGTTCTGCTACTGTAGATGTATTCTGTTTGTCTGGGTCCATCAGAGAAGAACAAGAATCCTGTGGTGTAACAGAAAAATTAATGATTCCCAAATACGCTCGTAGCATATATATGTATATCTATAGACAGACAGACAGACAGACAGACAGACAGATAGATAGATAGATAGATAGATATGTATTGGATTTAATTATTCTCCAGTTGTCTTTCACAGGTCATTATCTCTTTATTAGAGGCCCAGTTTAGCTGCATATAGCATTATGTTGCCAACGACATATTTCATTGTGAGCATGGTGCACTTTGGGTGGTTTTGTTCCAAATAAAGCTATGTATTTATGCACAAAAAGTGCAGCCCATGTTTATGTTCAATCTAGTTGGAGTGCTTCCACTTTAACCTTAACACACCATGTGTTTATGAAGCTCGCTTTATGCACAGGGGCATCATCATGCTAGAACAGTGTCTGGGCTTCATAGTTCAAGTAATAATACTATAATCTTACAGTATTTTTTAAATGCTTCCAAAGGATGTCCCACATATGGTTGTGATGCTCATGGGTGCACATACTTTTGATTATATAGCATATGCATGTTTACCACTATTTTCGAAAGCAGCGTCCACTTTGGTGCCGATACCCGGGAAATCTTCGTGAATGGGTTTGGGGAAACCAGCGTCCATAACTTCATAGAACTCGTAATAGCTGGCAAAGAAATGTACGCAATAAAAGAAAATGCAACCAATAATCAATGAATTCACATGCTTTAGCATAACAGTTACTAAAACTCCATACTGCTGTTGTTATTAGATAATTAGATTTTTATTCATTCATTTTAATTCCTTTGTTTAATAAACTTAACACTGAACAGAAGAAAAGAAGAATGCTTTAGTAACTATCTTACTTTATATTCTATGTCAAATGTAGCCAGAAATATTTTGTCATTCTTTTCTGGTTATTTTTTCATTATTACCTCCAATATTTATCACCAGTAAAGAACAGAGTGCGGCCGGTAAAGATAATGTGCACCGCAGCGTCGATCTTCGTGACTGAAGCAGGAAAGCCAAAGTGTGAAATGTGCTTCGGATATCCTGGCAAGATGGAGGTTGGTGTCACGCCCCAGAAGTACTGATCTGGACACACACACACACACACACACACACTGAGACTCATTTACACTCCATTAGTGTCTACTTTGTGAATATGAGACTGAAGTGTTTAAGGTCAGACCTTTGAAAAAGAAACTGGTGCTTTTGTTTTAAGGTCATAAGCTGCATCGACAGACGTGATGGAGGGCCACGTGGCTCTGATTAAAGTCTGTGGGATATTTTGCAGCAGGTACTTTTCTTCCAGTAATATCTTGTAAGAAGAAAAGATGAAGTTTAGTGTAAAAAGGGAAAATTACATCAGGTGGAAAAGTCTGAAGAGTTCATGTGTGTTATATGTTGATTTAAATATAATTTATTTCACTTAGATCAATCACCATTTCCCTAAACTTCAGAAAAGAAATCTAAAATAAATAAGTAAAAACATAAAATGCTGTCTTACTCATTCTTAAAGAAGTAAAGCTCGTTCCATATGTTGACTGCAGCATCAAACACTAAGTCTCGATTGCACCGCTCTGGTGGATATGGGTTTGGTTGTGGATCCGGTTGGGGACCTGGTTGGGGACCTGGCTGTGGACACGTGCACTTACATTCATTGTTACCTTGGAGACAAATGAAAGTGAAATTCTATGAATACACAATGTATTGTTTTGTTTTCTTCCTCCTGAATTCATCTGATTTGCTTTCCTAATCACCATAGAGAGCCTGAATTCCTTGTTTATCGTCCAGAGGCAGCTGATATCCATTAGTGTTGACGTATCTGTACGTAGGATACATAAGAGCAGAGGGATCCCGTGAGTGATCCAACCCGAGCGCATGTCCGAACTCATGGGCAGCCACCAAGAGCAAGTTTATACCTGAGGAACAATATTTAAAATATATTCATACACATCATACAATAAACAGTTTCTCTTTTTATTTCAGCTGGGAATGTTATCTAAAGTATCTACAGTATGTATATATGATATCTCCGTGTCTGCTTTGCCTGCTGAGCTCAGAGTCCATGTCTCGTCCTCATCGAAGTGTGAATCACCTCCCTCGTTAGGACCAGGAGCATTGGCGTGAGCCAGAATACCACCAGGACCATCGAATGGGAAAAATCTCCATGATCTGAAGAAAAAGAACACATTGAAGATATGGAACATCATACATATGTCCTAAACAAGATCCTGTTCATTACAAAGTCCATTTAAGAGTGTGCGGATTTGCTTGGATTAAGATACAAAATAGTGCACTAGCTATGAACTAACAAGAACCAGTGTGTGTTTACTGAACATCTAGTGCACCCACATCTGGCTTTGAAGAGAATCATGATGTCGGCCGTGCCACTGTAGATCTGCTGAAAGGTGAGTGGAGTGACGTCGCTGTACAGCTTGAACGCCTGAGCGATGGTGGCATCCACTTCCCACTGGCTCAGATCTGGTGTGTACTCTGTTATTCTAAAATGAAACATGATACAGTGTTATAATTGTCCAAACCCATTTGTTTGAATGTTAGGAAACAAAAAAAATGAATGGAAACATCACAGCAATTAGCAGAAACACAATCAGCTAATGTTGTTTTGAGGATTAATACAAATGTCCTTCAAGACTTTAGTCCTAAAGGTTCAGATCTGCTCTTTTTCATATTTCTAACAGCCATACCGTCTTCAGATTTCATGGTGTACTTTAATCCAGCATATCTCCACTCCCCTAGACTCCTCAACTCAGTTGTAGCATTGGAAGCAGCTGTACCTGTATGTAATGGTTTGTTTATTCCATCTTGGCCTGCCCCAGAAATGTTGGTAATTTGAAACGTCGGGAACGCCACAGCGTGGCTGTTTCATCACCTCAATGGTGTTCGTGTCTAGCTTGCCTGTCACCTCCAGCCCAAAAAACTCCTGCATACGCTTCAGTGGTAGTTCCTGAGTGTCCTGGTTTTCCTCTTGTTCACTAAAGGCTGATAGAGTTTTGGAATTTGTGTAGAATTGCTTCAGATATTTCTGAAGAAACAAGACAAAACAAGATCAGCCAGAACATCACTTTCATCCTCATTGGAATTAATATGAAACTACAAAAAAGTGTTAATTTTTTATCTAAAGTAAATAAAACCTCAGCTATCTCCTGATCCTGAGCTATGACTCGATCCTCTATGTTAATCACAGGAACGCCGATGCAAAGCTCCAGACACGCTCCAAACATCAACACGAGAACGCTTGTATCCTTCATCTTCATGCTGTCCACTTCTGGAAACCTGGAGGCGTGACGATGTGTTATATCTGCTCTATAAACCAACTCGGTTGTTTACATTGTTTGGCATTTCCCGTAAGCTAAGTTCAACTCTTGCAGAAATCAGTCATGCCCTTGATCACAGTGAACGACAGGTCTTTAGTTCATGAGGCAGCTGGAAGCAATCCATGTAGCTGGAAAGATAAATTTCTCTACACAACAAGATACAAAACATAAAATAAATAAAGTAATACATTAATTTAGAATCCTTAATGGTACTGTGTATAATCTTACAGCAATCCATCTCTAAAATATCCCATGCAAAAGTAGGAATTCTATTTAATTTCAGCAGGTGAGAACACAGCAATTATACATTTGGTCTGGTGGAGAAGCTCGCAGTGTATTAGGATCTATTCAGCCCTGCATGTTGATCTGATGATTATGTAATTTAATATTTTGCATAAACTAAAAAATATCGGGTCGGTTTACGCAAGCTTGAGTCCTGAGGGATAGAAACCTGACTGCAATACAGTGAAAGAAAAGGCAGGGGGCAGTAGTGAAAATTACTTCTATTTACTTTCATGGCAATAAAAATAAGGTCTAGAGACGGATTTTGGAAAGTGTCAATGTTCATGCCGTACTTCATGGTCGACGCTGTTCTCAGGCGCACAGAGAGCACCGTGCACATTACCCATTGAAACTGACATTTGAAAATAGCTTTATAAATTTTCCATTTGCCATGGAATACAGTTTACAGTGAAATGCTGAGCGCACAAGCAGCCATGCAACATGCTCACAAGTGAACAGACGGATTGCAACTTACAAAAATGAACACAAGCCGATTTATATGTAGAATTATAAATGGCTAAAAAGTGAAATTAGAGGTCATCCTGAAGGACAATCAAGCCTCACAATGCAAAGCATTTAGATCTAATGATCATGTAAGGTATCACCTTTTTAGAAAAGCAATCATTCTGCCAACAGCATGAGCCAAATGTAAATCAGCACAAATATAAAGAAGTCCATGATGGCTTACTGTATAATGGATGCTATACAGTATGCATTTATATTGTGGTTGTAAGTAGTGGATCAGACATCAGATAAACTGTACATTCATAGAAATTATAGAATTGGATAGAAGGGAAGAAAGAATGCACCAGTGTGTGTGGCTTGCAGTCAGACTTCCACATTTCTGGCTATGTTTGTACCGACTACTTTGCTTTTATTCTGTCAATCATTGATCCTACGCCTACAATCGACAACAACTTTTATACATTTATTATTCATTGCCAAACTCCTGTACTTCTAATCTTTCATTTCTCACCTTTTATTATCATGTGCAGCACTTTGGCCAACCAGGGTCGATTTTTAAATGTGCTTTATAAATAACATTTAATTTGATATTGGGTGCTGAATATCTATATTTTTATGTTGTCCTAACGTAACCTGAGGCTCCACCGAGAGGAACTCCATTTCGAAAAAATATTGACGTGCTAAGGCAAATATTGATACAAAAACTAAATTCAGAAATCACTTAAACACAAACCAGCTGTTGATTTTTTTACCCTCCAACCGTAACACCCTAAAAAAAACATCAAGGAAAAACTGCTTTAGGGGTATTTAATGACGTTTCCAAAGCACATGTAGAAGGTTTTGGAGACAAAGTGAGAAAGGTCTGATTGTGATGGTTTGGACATGTACAGAGGAGGAACATGAGGTATATCGGTAGCAAAAAGCTGAGTATGGATCCGCCAGGAAGGAGGAAAAGAGAAAGGCCAAGGAGGAGGTTTATTGATGTGGTGAGGGAGAACATGCAGGTAGTTGGTTTGAAAGAGGCAGATGTAGAGGACAGAGTAATAGATGATCCGCTTTAGCGACCCCTAACAGGAGCAGCCGAAAGAAGACGACATTTGCTCTATTTCCAAAACAAACTTGTACTGGTGCTAAATGGGTGGTAGTATCACAGTGGTTAAGGTTTTGGGTTACTGATTGGAAGGACAGGGGTTCAAGCCCTGGTATCACTAAGCTGCCGTGTTTGGTGGCCTACAGCAAGACCCTTAACCTTCTGTGCTGTACTCTGACCTCAGCTTCCTCCCATCGCTGGGATATGTAAAGAAAGAATTTCACTGTGCTGTAAAGTACAAGTATGAAGCACCTTTCGTTCTTTTCCGAAGAAAATCAGAGTGGAGACTCACATGCTGAAGGCTTCTGCATGTCTCTCTGGACAAATCGAACAAAATACTACTATTCAGTTTATAAATCAGAATAACACAGAATTTTCACATCATTTAGCATAATGCTAATATCAATATTCCTCATATTACGTAGCCCTAGATGACATCTTTAAAAAAAAAAAGAGCCTCTGCCCACATTGGTTTATTAAAGTGTATGAAAGAAGCCTTTGCAAAGTCTATAATGTATTATTGATATATTCAAACCCTCTCATCTTTACCACAGTGTGCTGTAAATTAGTACTCATGGATTTTTACTGCATTTCAGTGAAGACCCTTTAGACACAAACATATAACAAACATATAGAGACAAACATCTGTGGACACATGAGATTTGTATTTAGTTTTTGAACATCCAATTCCATATTTATTCCCTTTTTGCTGTTTTAATAACCTCCACTTTTGAAGATGTTCCACTAGATTAGTGTGTGGATGGGGGGAACTGTGAGGAGAATCATTCAGCCACAAGGGTGTTAGTAAAGTCATGTACTGCTGTAGGTGAGGTGAGGAGTCCTGGGGTGCAGTCAGTGTTTACATTCATCCCGAAAGTGTTCAATATAGCTGAGGTTCAATGCTCTGGAGCAGCTCTTCCACTCCAACCCATGTAAAGCAGATCTTCACGGAGCTGGTTTTGTACACAGAGGCATGGTCATGCTGGAACAGGTTTGGGTTTTCTAGTTCGAGGCTAAATTTAGTGGCACATCCAAAGACACACAATTATGTGCCTCTAAGTTTGGGGAACAGTTTGGGAGAAAAAGCACATATGGATGGAAAAGTCAGTGTCCCAATGCTTTTGTCCACATATCCATACATTTTCAGAATGAGTGAGAGAAATATGAGAGAAAGTGTGAGTGTAAGTGAGTGAGGTGTGAGTATTTCCAAGTGATGAGATTTTCTCCTGAATTTCCACGTGTCAAGTGTGTAATCTCTTTTGCTCATTTGTATGAAAGGTTCGGTTCAGTTGACAGTTCAGAGAAACAAAAATGAAAGCGTCAATGTGTGACATGAACTTTCTGTCCACTCACATAGTAATACGACTGAAAAAATGCAGTGGAAATACAGGGAAAAAAAAACAGATTAAAGTCACCTGCTTGATGTACAGATGATACCTGGTGCAATCACGGACCTCCAGGGTGTGGGCTAAACCTCACCACAGTGGGACAATTAACACGAGGTAAATCCCAACACGATCGAATCATCCCGATGGTTGATTTTCAATTTAAACAAAAGTGATTATTGCCATTGTGGATTTTCTTTCCTGCAATCATTCGTGTTGTGTCTTTTACTAAATGTATTACAACAACCAGCACCTGGTTCTAAAACCAGAACTACAACCGTGTAAACAATGTGACAGGGTTACAGAAAAAACTGGGCTAGAAGGTTGGCCAGCCCGAGGACGATGAGGAAAATGTGGAAGCAAGCAGAGAGCCATCGCAATTCACCACTACGTCTCAGGGCCATCAGGTGGACAGCTGAAGGGAAGACAAACACCAGGGCCAAACCGCATGTTGCTCCTGAATACCTACACACACACACACACACACACACACACACACACACACACACGATAGAAATTATAACATCTGTGTCCTTTGGAGAAAAGAAAAAAGGACATTTCAAAAATTGATTAAATAATATGTTTTTTTGGGGGGGAGTTAATATATGCAACAGCGACCTCTTAAGGTCTCACTGTGCATGCACAAGTTAATTTATAAATTTATTATCTGTTTATGTTCTAATTGCTTATTACATTAAGCCATTTCTTTTTACAAAATATAGTTTTTGTGATTGGTTATCAGTGGTCAGCCTTTAAATCATATATTGTCATTATATAGTTTCAGGTCATTATTTAATGTTTTTTGTTTGCCTTTTCACTTTTATTGCTTCTAGTTTGCATTTTCATTTCCTATTCAAAGCAAACAAAACCGAAAACAGGTTGCTTTTTAACTGTTAATGTCTTTCCTTTACTGCACAACACATGATCAATGATCTCACTACAACTTCCCATGGAAGCTAAATGTGCTTGGAAAATGTTCTCACTGCAACTGTGATTATGTGATTAGTGATGGTCTGATTGACAAAGAAATAAATAAAGCGATCCGTCCCACCCACACAGAGCACATATTCTCTCTTGGCCTCTAGATGGCAGTGGAATCACATGATTTAACTCAAAGTAAGAAGTTTGCACACACAAGAAACGTGTAAGGTTTCATTTCTGCATTACATTTGAACCTGAGAGTGAATACAGGAAACAATGTTTTGGTGAGACAAGGCCTCCAGATTCCCTACACTCCATCCAAACCATCTCTATACATGAGATTATAAAGAGTTAAAAGTTTTCTTCAGGATCAATGTTGAAAACCATTTTTTGGCCATGATTTCAATAGTTAAAAAAAAAAAAAAGTTTTTAGTGTGTTTTGTTCATTTCACCGCTGTTTATTCAATAGACGAAAGTATTGGGACACCTGACTTTCCCACTCATATGTGCTTCTTCCCAAAATGTTATCACAAAGTTAGACACACAATCTTACAGGATTTCTTTGGATAAGGTACAATTACATTTTGAATTTTGAGACTCACACCTGTTCCAACATGACATTGCTCCGGTGTACAAAGCCATCTTTATGAAGAGATGCTTTACATGAGTTGGAGTGGAAGATCTCCTGTTATAGAGCACTGACCCTCAACCCTATTTTTTTCATGCTGACTGCACCCCAGGCCTCCTCACCTACATCAGTAGCTGACCTTACCAACACACTTGTTTCTGAATTATATAACATTATATGAGGATGTAATATCAGTATTATGCTAAATTCACACTTCATATGTTTTTTCTTTCAAATTTAAATTTTGTTTTAATTGATGTTAAAATCTATTCAATTTTAAAGTGTTAAAAATGTGAAATATCTCTAACTTGCCCCTCTTTCTTGTCCTCGGATTTTATACAATTTTTGTCATACCCAAGTTTGTTTGGTTTTGCCTAGTAACAAGTATATACTGTACCTGTGTGCATCTGTTCATGCATCATATGATAATTTCATAATCCTTAAATAAACAACAAACTGGGGAAAAAAAAACAAGTTCCCAGAATACAGAGGTCACAACCCTTACCAGGATAACCTGCATTTTAGATCTGGATTCTAGATTTGAAAACACCCGCTTCTAAAGTCAAACTTCAGAGCAATTAAATGTACAGAAATGTAACTAAATGGTTGGCTGTTAGGTAATGTCTAAACAGAAGGTATAGGAAGTCACTCATCCATTACTTTTCTTTCAGTTAAACTATGAGGCCCAGACATGTTCAGACATGACAACACCCCTGTGCAGAAAGCAGCAGAACAAGACATGCTGGAAAATAAAGCAGAAAGTCTTCCCAGAAAGCAAGGGAAGATATTATAACAGTAAAAGGTCCATAGATTGCAGATCTAAGAGATAAAATTAACAGAATTTATCAGAATTTAACAAACGTAACTTTGGTTTCTCTGATTATACTGAAGTAGTGTGACACATATCTTAATTTTAAAAAAAGCTTTTTAAATTTGAGTCGACAACCACAATATATATACCATAAATATATATGTATATATGTGTCATGTCTA
This sequence comes from Silurus meridionalis, assembly GCF_014805685.1. NCBI lineage: Eukaryota > Metazoa > Chordata > Actinopteri > Siluriformes > Siluridae > Silurus > Silurus meridionalis. The sequence goes on from NC_060894.1 coordinate 20,096,570, forward strand.
TACACAGTTTCCTCTGAGTGTTCTCGAGAACCGGTAGCAGCTCTTCCAGAGCCCAGTACCCGGTCACAACTCGGTGGTTTATGGTGTACCACAGGGTTCTGTAGCAGGCCCTTTTTATTTATCCCATACTCCTTTAATTAATCAAATGGATCCCCACCCACTAACTAACACAGGGCAGCTAAGCACACCAGGCAGAAAAGTGTTACCTACCCTTTTATCGCCACCAATAGTTGATTGCTGGAACTATCGTCAAAACTCCATACCAATAGTTTTTCCGGGTTGCGTTATACAATACGAGAGTAGCCTCTAGAGGCGAATCACTGACACCACGTGCCGTCCTTGTGATTAATTTCGGATGTAACTGTTGCTATTTATTTATTTATTTATTTAAAGTGTTCATTTTTGTTTCAGTTTAAATGCATGTCTTTTATTTTCATCAATATTTAGTAATTAAATAAATTCAATAATAATATATTTATTATTTGGAGTGCTACTTTTTTGTTTCAGTTTAAATGCATGTCTTTTTTCCCCTCCCTCAATATTTATTAATTTAAATCAATTTAATAATAATAAATATTTATATTTATTTAATTTAGCACTTTTTTTAATTTGGTATCAATTTGATTTGATTTATCCGTTATCGGCAAATACGATCCAACCCAGTTATTCGTATGAGTCAACCTCTAATTATCATCATTAGTAATGGTATTACAACTACAAATTGGTAGTCATTAAAAAGATGTTTTTAATGTTTTTTTAAAAGTTTTAAGTGTCAAACTTTTTCTCACCTGATAATGGAACCAATGTTGGGGAAAAAACAGGCCATTAGGACCCCAGCAGTCACAAGTACAACGTTCAGCCCGAAGACATGGAAAAAACTATTGGGGGGGAAACAGCAGTTTAATAATTGTTATATTTTATAAGATATTTTCACAGTTTTAAAATGTTTTTACATTTTATTAGACACTTTTACTATTGTGATTATCAGTACACCTTTATGACAATTTTTGCTGCTACTGTCCTGACTACTCGATCTATTCCTACATGTTGCAGAACCACTAAACAAAACACAAAACTCTCCCAATATTCAGGTCCTAAACATGCAGCTACTTGACGGGACACGATTGTAAAAGCGTTGCATTACAAAGACGACATAATAATCATTCCAACACATCAATTTCGGCTGAATAGCAATCCAGCATACCAAGTTTCATACCATCCGAACTGCACATTTAAGCATTTAACCATTTTGCTTGCTATTTTATTAAGTTGTTTATTTTGTTCATGGCCAGAATTCTGTGGAAAAAACTGGAATGAAAAAAAAAAAAAAGGATGGATGAAATGTGTGAAGGGGAAAAAACACTTTGCTGAAAGTGCTTTTGAAACTTAACACCATAATTCTAAATACGTGAGCGATTACATACTTTTTTTTTTCAGCTCTGGATCTCTCAGGTCACAGCTGAAGAAAAATGAGAAGATCGAGAGAAAAAAAAAGTGTTTTCTTTTCCTAAATGATAATCTTTTTTTTTTCCACAGAACCACGACAAACACCTGATCTAAAACTTTCAGATACACTGCAGAGGATCAGTGCTTACTGTCTGTAGTAACACATTACCTGGGGTAGGGATTGCCAAAGAAATGGCCCATGATCTGCACCCGAACCAGGTACCCCAGCAGAGGGTAGACGGTGGTCATTTGGAACAGCAGAAAGGCTCGAGCTACAAACACCAAAACATCACTGCTGGGAAAGTTATCCAGAAAGTTCTGCACCAAAGCAAAAGGTTAGTATTAGAATCCATGGCTAAATAACAAAAATTGAGCGTTAGGTGAAATCTGAAGAGTTTCTGAAGACTTACTGGTTCAATGCAGTCTTTAGAAAGTGGTGGAGAAGGAAATGAAACAAACACCAGGACTCCCACATAGAGGTATGTTAGACCTACTAAAAGGTAGGCCAAGGACAAGTCCCGAACCTGCAAACACAAAACGTAATAAGTATGTAATAAGCCCTTTTTAGATTTTTAGATTTCCATACACACATTGTCCATTTTGATTCTTTCTCCAGAGTCTTGGTGATCCTGCATCCATTCTTTCTGGCTGACAGGAGTATAAGCAGATGTGGTCTTCTGCTATTGTAACTCAATCACCTCATGGTTGGATGTGATGAGAATTCTGAAATGCTTTTATCAGACACTCTTATCCAGAGCTACTTACATTTAGCTCATTTATGCAACTGTGCATGTATGGGATTAAGAGTCTTGCTCAGGGGCCCATTAGTGGCAGCTTGGCATGGTTGGGATTTGAACTCACACCCTTCATATCCAAAATTCAATGCTTTAACCAATAAGCTATCACATCCCACATACAGGGATTCTGCAGGTTTTACCAAGTTACCTTTGTGACTTTTAAAGACCTTTTTAAAACCGTTAAGAACAAAATATCACGACAGCACAAACATACACAAATACGTTGTTAGAAACCGGACTCAACCGAGCCCTAAATTCATCCAAGTATCGCTAAACTCGCACCATAGCTAAAAAAACTTAATCTGTCTCCTGTGGTACAATCCAAGGGATTCGATTCAATAACAGAAAGCTGATTGGCTGTTGATCTCATTTTAATGCAAATGACAGGAAATTATATTTGGTCAAGCGAAAGAAAAAACACCACCACAGAAACAGAATTTTCTAAAGTGCTGCATAAGCATTTTTATGAGTATTAGAGGTAGCATTAGAAAAATTAAGACCTGTTTAAAAAACAAGACTTAGAACAGCAAATTTAAGACTTTTATAAAGCCTAAAATAGAGAAAATAGACTTTTATTTTAGGATTTTATATTTTAGACTCTAAGAGGTGCAGGAGACTCGGCAAAAAGGATCATTCGTTTTAGCTGAACTCAGCATTACACGTAATCAGGAAACACAATGAATAAAGAAACTAAAACAAAAAAACATGAATTCTGGTAACAACGACCTTCATACTCTTTGCTGATGAGACCTGATCAGGAAGTCTGCCTTTCCCACAGAAACTCTTACAAAGGCTGTTCCTTAATATCTGTGCTCTGCTTCTGTATGCAGTGATGAGCAAACAGATGCAACATGGCCTTCCAGTTTGGTGGGATCTGTTATCAGTTTATCAGTGCGCCATAAAATATCCTGTAAATGTCAGTTTTGTAAGACGTCATGACACTCACGTTGTTCTCCTGATTCTTGTTGCTTTTCATGAGGGTGATGATGCAGTTGTGGATGAAGAAAGCCAGCGTGAGGACACCGGTGAGTTGAGGACACAAGACTCGGAACTCTGGACAACAGACAGTGAAACTGCTTGGGTCAGCACTTAAAAAAAAAAAGCACTATGCAGTAATGTACACCGAGGACCTGAACGTTCCCTGAGACGTTTTACTTGATCTGAAAAGTTGGTGTTTGCTATTCAGGACCTCAATGGTGACAGCTTGTCATGAAGAAGATATTTCATCACTTTATCTTATTGGTTGTATCACAGTTGATTAATTCTATTCCAATGGTGCACAAAAAACAGAAAACAGTGACTTCACTGGTACACAGTGAATGTGTCAATCAACCTCTATAGGCAACCTAATTACTGAATTAAAAACATGGCACTACGGTGCAAAATCCTGTATTAATTCATCTGTTTCTGGCACTGGTGTTTACCTGCGACAAAAAAATTTGAAGACTCAAACCAATGGAACTCCAGGTGAAAGCCTAGCCGAAAGGCTTTAAGGGTGACCAGGACGAGGAGGTAGATCACTGAAAGAGTGCCTGCGTGAAATGAAACAAAAGCTATTTACATGAAAGTCCCCTTACACACGAACAGTATGGAAAATACAAAAAGAAAAAAAAAAATCAATACCCACTCCAACAGAAAAATGCAAATGTATTTGCATCAAATGTATTTGCATTGGTGCAAGAAATTTTCATCAAATATGCAAAACCTTTACAATCATTACAATATCGACGAAATACCAGTTCCACTTTATTATCCTACCCAATCCGAATATTTAAACAAGTTCATGTTTACATTTACAGCTCTCCTTTTAAATTGGAACGTCGGCATGAAGAAACACTTACCCAGGAAGGTGAACCTGGCGAAGAAGGAGGCCGAGCGAAAGCTGAGCAGCGGAAAAAGCAGCAGGATGAGGTATAAAGGAATCGTGTTGGTTTTGTTCCACCAGTGATCAAACAGTGCCGTGTCTGAACTGTTACCGCTCACGTAGTGCTGGCTAAGGCTTTTGTTAATATCGGGATCCACATCTGGGTATGGGCAAAGCACTGGGAGAGAAGATGAAACTAGATTACTGCGACAGCACACATTAGAGCTCATTAAGCATTAGGGAGTATTATAACTTGCTTACTCAGCAGTGAGATCAAACAGATAGATAAAAGCTTTATAGAGTATGAACGAGCTGCATTTAAAGGATTGTGTAATATATATATATATTTTTTTTTTTTTTTTTTTTTAAAAGGTCAAATAAGTGTTTTTGGTAAAAGAATTCAAACATATTTTGCCCCTATACTACACCCAAACCTTGATTGGCTGATTCTAAAGGAAAAGGACATTGTTGGTGTATAGCTATGTTGATTAAATGACGTGTGATTGGAGTGACTCGAAGCTACAGTTGATCCGCAGTTTTTCCGCAATCATGAACTGTCTCGAAGTCTGTGGCTACAACAGCTTGTAGCTTGGAACCTGATGTGGTCTTGTGTACTCTTGTAAATCGCCCACCAACCCGCCTACAGCATGTTTGCCGTATTGTGCATTCCAAGTTGCTTTTCTGCTTACCACATTTTGGTTAAATAGGTTACGAGAGACTTCCTCTCGTTCTCCTCTGACCCCTCTAAATGAACAAAGCATTTCCGCGCGCAGAACCGCTGAGTACACGATGGGATTTTTTTCTTTCTATATAAACAAACTATCTGTATAGTGTTATTTATGTTGGTATGTTTTCGAGTCACCAACACACATGGCCAATAAACCTGATTCTGATACTCCATGCTGCCACATGATTGGCTAGGATTAGACTGATTGCATTGATGAGCAGTGGTACAAGTACATTTAGGGCATTTGGCAGATGTCCTTATCCAGAGCGAATTTCAACATCAAAAATCTCTCACAGATACCAACCTCTCTCTGTTCCATTTGTGCCGAACTCCGAATCGGACATGTTGACGTTGTGAACGTAGTCTGGTGGTAGAAAAAGAAAAGCACGATTGCCTCATGACGCATTAAACCGATATCTAAACCACAACGAATCATTGAATTCATGAAAGCAATGCCACTGTGGCTGCTTACCGTAGATGAATTTTCCCGTATTGAACAGGAAGTTGGACATAAGCACCCAGTAGACCACCATGGCTCCAATCAGTGATATCATAGAAAAGAACAGACTTGACCACTGTCCCATTCTCCCGAAGTAATATTTACACACATCAGGGAACTCCCAGTCTGAAGTATCTATATAAGCTGTTATTAAAAAAAAGACAAATAGATGTAAACACAAGCTTGATATCATAGTACTGTACTAGTACTTGAACTGTACACACATATATAAGTAAGTATTGATGAAAAGCTTCTAAAATGCTGAATCCACATACACCAAAGAGTAAAAGTGGAACAAAAAGCATGCTGCTACATGTGAAAAACACATAAGGAAGTATAGAATCATAAAATTCTAGCATTCTTGCCAACAGCAGTAAACAGCACAGCAGTGGGGGTGGGTTTGTGTGCCAGCGGTAACACTAAACCGTGAAAAGATTTCTACTGCGAATCATTAGCATTGCTGAGAGATGGGTAATGCTTCTGTCCTTTTAAAAAACATCTTCTTTAGTGTATCTGAAACCATTTTACAGAACAGTGTATCAGACTATTAACATTACTACATGCTCCAGTATCTTATCCAGAGCAACTTACAATTCTCTCTTTATACAACTGAGCAGTTAAGGGTTAAGGGTCTTGCTCAATGGCCCAGCAGTGCCATCTTACTGTTGCTGGGATTTGAACTCATGACCTTCTGATCAGAAGTCCAACATCTTAACCACTAAGCTAACCCTTCCCTACACTAAAAAAAAAAAAAAGTACAAACACTTCATTTACATTTATCCAGCACAAATTACATTGAGGTTAAGGGCCATGCTTAGGGGCCCAGGAGTGCCGGCCTGATCTCATGACTAGAGGTCGACAAATCAGCGCCGAAAGTTGATCACTGGAAATAACAGCTATCGGCAAAAATCCATACCGATAGTTTTTCCGGCTTCCCGTCTGCTGTCTTTACAAGAGCGGCCTCTAGAGGTGAATCACTAACTGTGCTGTTTGTTTTTACATGCGAGACTGCATGTTGCACCTATTTATTTCATTTAGCACATTTTCATGATTCAGTACTTTTTTATTTTTGCAATAAAGTTCAGTACTATTTTACATGGAGTGTTTTTTTTTTTTTTTATCCAGTTAAAAAAATCAGTTGATTATCGGGTTATTGACAAGTACGACCTAACTATCGTTAAAATCCAACATCGGTCAACCCCTAACTCATGGACCTTCAAATCTAAAGTCCAACACCTTAAACACTAAGCTACTACCTCCCCCTACTACTACGAAGAAAAATCTTGTTTTATATTGTGACTTTCATAGATCCAAATGCATCAATGTTTTTTACAAAGAAGAAACCTATATTGACTTGAGAACTCCACATTACTCATCAGTGTTGTCTATGATTACGCTGAAGTGAAAGCGATAAGAGCCTTGGGGCTGGCTTACGTATTGATTTTGTGGACTTCAGGACTCTGTAGCAGCAGTAGAGTGTGATTAAGCCCATTAGGATGAGGATGAGGATTCCCAACGTGAACCCAGACTGCAAAAAACAAAACAAAAATCCAGTTATAGGCAAGTGATAAAGCGTCATTTTGGAAGAAATCTAAAGTGTCACACACACACCTGCTTTATTCCCCATGGCATGCTCAGAATGGATGTTCCCATCATTGTATTCCAGATAGCAAAGCTACACAAATAAAGGGTTAGGGTGCATATTTTCCAGCATATCGTAAATGAATTTACAGTAGGAATTAGAAAACTCATTTCTCATACATACATAGTGACAATACTTGGGTTTTTGACCGAGCCATCTCCGGCTTGAACTTTAAACGCTGTGCCCAGAGGGCTGTAAACGTAGAGCTCTTCAGGTGAAGGGATCACATGGTCAGGAGGAGCCTTCAAAAGGTTGGATAGAATAAACAAAAGCATTAGCTCATGACAAACATGTGGTGTAATTAGACTGCTTGGAGCGTGCTGCTATTAGATCATTTTAGAGTGCAAATCGATAATCAGTAGCTCTTTGTTTTCTTTACGCTGAAAAGCACAGATTGGGTTCCAACCAAATAAATATTAAACCTGCTGTGTATATGTGTGTAGTTTGACAAACGCTGTGTACTGAAGATAAGAGGAAAAATGATCTCTGTATTTCCATCAAGTAAAGCAGTTATCAATTGACCATTTAAACTGAATATATTTATTCTTCTCCAGGAGGTGTTTTGTCCTGGTCAGGGTTAAATTGGATTCCAGGAACTTTAGCCAGTTAATCAATGGACACAAAAAGACAAAAATCAACCTACATTTGAAGAGGTGGGAGAAAAGTTCAGAACATGGATTGAATCCAGGAAAAACTTTACCAAAACATGAAAAAGTGATCTGTGAAGATCTGTGAAAGTAAAGTTTGTGGACACCCGACCATAAGATTGGTATCTGCTTTTTTGAACATATTTTTATTCCACATTTAATTCCCATTTCCTGTTATAATAACCTCCACTCTTCTGGGTAGATGTTTCATTAGATTGTGGAGATTTGTGCTCTTTCAGCCACAGGGGTGTTTGTAAAATCATTCAGTAATCAACGTGAATAATTCATTCATCCCAGGTGTTTGATAGGGTTGAGGTCTACAGCAGATCTTCCACTCCAACCCATGTCTTCATGGCTTGTGCACAGGATTCAGGACAGAACAGGTTTGGGTCTCCCAGCTCAAGTGAATGGAAAACTTGGATCCAAAGTCAATACAAAACATTTGTGTGTCTCCGGATTTGTGCAAACATTTTGCCAAAAGAAGCACAGATGGCTGGAAAAGTCATGTTTTCCAATACCTTTGTTTATAAAATATCTGCTGCACGACTCGACCCAAATGCAGTCTGTGAGAAAAGTACATTAGCCTGACTGTAAATCATTGTGGTTTCTGAAAGACGAAAATTACCAGCAGCCTGTCTGATGATGCAGTCAGACGTCCGTAGTAATGAACTCTGCTGTTCAGCACTGAAGCCTCAGCAGACACGCGTTGCTCCTGAGCCGAGTCCTCCACGATGTTCCTGGGCTCTACATGAAAAGGCCTGCAAGCCAGAGACAAGTGATTTGAAACTTTTTTGGTTTTATACCTTTTGCAGTTAGATTTTAAGTTTATAAACAAATGCCACCATGTCATATTAAATCACTGGTCAATTAACTCACATCACATTAAATATTATATAAACACACACACACACACACACACACACACACACACACACACACACACACACACACACATGCACACTATAACTCCATCAACTGAGTGTTAAACAGCTGGTCTTTAATATATAACTGAATATGTATATTTATTCAAATGTCCCTTTTTTCTATTTTACTTTAATATTTACTTTCATTTTACCATAAGCAACTGCAACCCAACAATTTCCCTATGAGGCCAATACACACACACACACACACAAACAACAGCCTTTAAAGAAACAAGAAAGAAAAATAATCCTGTCATGATTAAAATGTTTCTCAGGAACAATCGGAAAATCGTACTGCAAACAGAAAAACAAAATCTTGGAAGGAGCAACGATCACTAAAAGCAACCAGCTGCTTGTGAAGGAAACAATTACAGGCATTCGTATTCGCACTATCAATGCACATCCGTGACATTTCAGCACATACGTGCTGGTACACTCACAGAAAGGGCTTCCAAAAGCTTCCCAGAAAACTCACTTGCCGTGCAAGTCGCACAAATTACGGAGCTAAAAATACCACATCGGGTGACTTGTTGGTGATCGTTGCCGCGAGATCGTTATGGTATTTCGAACCTTGGCCCTAGTGTTAAGCTAGGTGTTAATGGTTTTTTGTTTTTTTCTTCTCTGCTTGGAAATTCATGTGAAACGACAGCTTGCGCCGACACGTTACCAAAAACCAATGAGTTGAAGCGCCGGCTTGCACAGACAGCAAAACGTACTGTGACTCACGTGTAGCTGTATTGTGAGTGGCAGCCTTAGGGGTCGGAGTGAGTCAAATGAAAATAATGTGACAGTTAATGAGAGCATTAAACAAAGCAATGCTTAGACAAAGTAGCTGCCACTACATTGCTATTAAAGACAGTAGTGTAAGTAGTGTAAAGACAGTAGTCTACTGAACAGAAGGTTGGACGTTCAAATCCCAGCACTTTACCACACGTCTTTTTCTGCATTTTTGCCACATGATATTTTCTCATTTCCATCATCAGTAAACAACGAATAAAAAAAACAAAAAAAAACAAAGAAAAGGCAGGTGGTTGCTCAGCGGTTAAAGTGCTTAAAGCTCCGATTTGGCCAAGCTGCCACTCTCGGGCCCCTGATGCCTCATGCCTGCTAAAGGGGTGCAGTATCATGGCTGATGCTAACATGGTTGGGATATGCAGTGAAAAGAATTTAACTGTGCTTAAATGTGTATGTGAAAAAATAAAGACGTCTTCGCACAAAAAAAAAAAAAACACGCTGTGACGCTTATGTACTTTCCCCCTAAATGACACCCCACTTGGTAAATAATTTAGCAAATTTTCTTCATCTGACATGATCCCTACTCTGAAGAAATCCTCAAAGCACTTAAAATACAAGCTCTCTATGTCCAGGTCTGCGCAAGACACCAGGGTGTTATCATTTTTTACTATTAGTGTAAATATAGATCAGCTCTCTAGCTTTGACTAGCGTTAGCATTACTTTCTGCAGAGGGCAAATCAGAGCTGAATACAAATTAGCTAATGATTACATGTGAATCTGCAGCACTGCTGCTTGTTTAAAAATGCATGGAGTGCAATTATAAGGGCCACCATCATCATTTTCTTTATGAAGCACCAGCACAATACAATAGATGCAGTCAGTGCCTGGTTTGGACTGCAACATGGCAGCATTTAGACGCTCTCAAGTCATGTGGAGATAAAAAGTCTCCAAAACAAATACATCAAATGAATAAAAAGACACAGAACCCTGCAGTGTTCAGCAAACTGACCACTAAGTGACTAAAGACTTTATTTATTCACTTTTAATTCCATTTCCTTGCACAGATTAGGTCTAACTTTCAGTGTTGTTTTTTTAAATAGTATATCCTTGATATGAAACTCGTACCTTCTTTGTCTCGAGTCCAGAAAGTCTACCTGGTCCGAGTAATAATCTTCTTCTGCTGCTTGAATGGAACCCAACAGCGGTTTCCCATCATCCTCCATGATGACTTCTGATTCACGTGCTTCACTCGAAAATCATTGCCTGGACAGAAAATTAGGGAAGAAAAATAACCACAATCAACTTCACCATTGCACGTGAACTCTTTTCTGTAGATGCTCCATCACATCTCCAATTTGTACCTTAAAATAAAAGAATAATCCTGTTTTTTTTAAGCCATAAAAAGCACAAACCTTGAACTAATTGAACTTAAGAGTAAATAAGTCCGCCTGAACACTGTGGCGTTCCCTACACTATTAGATTCCTCTCACTCCGATGAAAAGGCAAAGGTTCTGAGAGGAGAAGTGTGAGCCCCTGTGTGTGAGCATGTGCAAAAGAGGAAGAGAAAAAAAAGCAGCTGTCTAAGTCCACCCTTAAAGCATCAACATTGAAGAATTCAAACATCAGCAGACTACTATTACACTCACCAGTCAGAGAAATGCTGTTTTACCAGTTTCCTAACTTTTCCATCTACAAAATGCTACTGTATAAGTTTAAACACACAGATTAAAATCTACTGAATGATAAATGAGGCTGTTTTTTTTTACAAATAAGCATCGCAAGGCAGGGGGAATTTAATACTTCATCTCAGAGTTTGGATTATTGTGAGCTTCATTCCTTATCTGTGAACAAGATTTTGTCCTATACAGACTCGTATTGTCGAAATCGTGGGCGGGGGGATGCATGGGTGTAGTAGACACTTCTAAGATTTTGTATAATTTATGCCTGCAGTAAATAAGTATCGCTCAATATCCAGAAAACTTTTGTACGTCGCTCTGGACAAGGGCGTCTTCTAAATGGCACAAATGCAAATCATGGCTAATGGGTGTTTTTTAGACGTGAAGTTCTGGCGTTAACACTCCCAAACGAAGTCTGCCTGATGGTTGGCGTGTGAACAAGCTGTACTGGGGGTGATTTTTACATTTATGGTATTTGACAGACGCCGTTATCCAGAGCTACTTACAACTGAGCAATCGAAGTTAAAGCGCCTTGCTAAGAGACACAGCAATGGTTCATTGGTGGTGCTGGGATTTGAACTCATGACTTTCCAAATCCAAGGTCCAAGATCCGAAGACCAATGTCCAACACTGAGCTACCACCACTTTGATGATGTTGATCATAGACTTAAACTTCCAAAAACATAAAGCTTTAATGAAAAATAACCTACTTTTTCCTAATGCACACTATGAAATTTCAAGGGTTCAGGAGTTCTGATGTTTTTAAGCACAAAATCACATGGCCTTAATGATTTTCCCAGGCTCAAGGTCCTGGATTTAATCTTTGTTTGTCCAACTTAATTGAATTTTCACAAGTGTGACACTATAATTATTTGTTAGTTATTATTTATTAGATATATATTTAATTATTCAACATTAAAATCAAGGCTCATTCGTTATTAGTACAAACATGCCATAACATACAACGAGGAAAGTTTAAAGTTTTGGACAAATAGACTTTGCTAAATATATCCTTATTTATAATTTTGTGTTTTATTAATATTAATAACGCTGATTAAGTGAAAGTAGCTCCCATGCTCACCGAGTTCCTGGTTCTGATGTCGCGTATGTAACCTCCCAAACTCAGCGCTATTAATCAACTTTACTTCTTTTATATGCTTTATTATATTTATATTCATCAACCTACCTGTAAATACAGTACTGTAGTGTCGCTTGATTTCCTTTGGAAACCGCAGGAACAACAATACACCGGGAAAGCAACTTGTTTTGAAAGACCCACGTGAATTGATGGCGATTTACATTGGCCTTCTGTGACTTGTAGTGAACATCTCAAATATAACAGTGCAAAACTAGGCTGAGGAAACTACATTACCCACAATGCACCGGAGCAACCATTCTATTGGTGTTTTTTTTTACGTGCAAGTGAAAGGAACTTCCTCACACAGTTTCTGCAAATGATCCAAAACATACACTTTTACAATTCATGCGTTTCTTTTATTATTTGTTTATTTATCTTCTGAAATCAATCATCCTCATAATTACTCAGTATTTTAAATGAAGTCATTTAAAGTTTTCTTGTGAATGGCCAAGTTTGTGGACACAACCATCATAATTCCACATTGAGGATTCAGGAGTTTATTGTCATATGTGCAGGAAATAATAAAAAAATACATCATGCAGATGCACTGGGACACATCATCAGTGATGTATCCTGGGGTCATTGGGTCTTTCAGCATCAGACACCCTCGTCCAGGCGACCCAGCCGGGGTTGATCAGACACCATACAATGAAAATACAATGAAATTCTTACTCTCCATGACATAAATAAATTAAGGACATAAGGCGAAAGGGGGAAAAAGACACGAGACATAAATTACAAATGTACAATTTGATGCTGGAACAAATGCAAGAAACAGGATATCAGAATCATCAACAAACTGTAATCTGACTGCAGGCCACAGCTGCCAACTGACTTTGTTACATTCCAAACATATTTGCACTGTTTAACACACTGAGACTAAACAATTCTCTAAATACCATTGCACTCAATACTACTGCACCTTAATGCACACTACATATATTTGCATATTTTTTTTGCACACCAAACATATCAATTCTTTTTGTTATCCTCCGTCTTCTATGTTTTTATTTGTTATGTTTTTTAGGAATGCCTCATGCTAAAGTCATATATGTAAATAATCATATAATTAATTTAATATATTTATATATACAGATACACATCTGTCTGTGTATATATATATATATATATATATATATATATATATATATATATATATATATATATATATATATATATATATAAATATTTATTATTGTATTGTCAATATTGTAAATAATAATCTTTTTTTTATTCTGTTTAATGTGTAATATATTAATATTGCTGTAGTTTGCCTGGAGCCATTCACTGTACAAACTGTCACTGACATCTGTATAAATGACAAATAAAACTTGAAACTTGAAACATGTGCAGGCTTTTTCCAATACTGCAATGTCGGAATTTATGCAAAGATCAAGGAAGTATCTATCTATCTATCTATCTATCTATCTATCTATCTATCTATCTATCTATCTATCTATCTATCTATCTATCTATCTGTCTGTCTGTACATTGGCAATGTGAACTTGGAAGCTCTTATTAAAGGTAATTGTAATGGCTCATACACCATTCTCTTTATGACACCCCTCCTTCCTCTCCTCTCTCTATTCTCCCATTCTCCTTTCCTGTTCTATTCTCCCCTCCTAATACTTCCTTTCCTTTTCATCTTCCCTCCCTTCCTATTCTCCCTATTCTTCCCTTCCTTTCTCGTTTTTCCGATTCTCCTCCCATTCTACCCATCGTCCAATCCCCTTCTCCCCATTCACTCCTCCCGATTCCTCCAATCGTCCATTCCCCATTCTTCCTCCAATTCACCCCTCCTTCCTCTCCCCATTCTCCCCATTTTATCCTTCTATTTCTCCTCATTCACCCCTCCCTCCTTAATCCCCCATTTCCACTTCTTTTTCCAATTCACCCTTCCCTTTCTTCCCATTCACCCCTCCCTTTCTTCCCATTCACCCTCCCTTCCTTCCCCATTCACCCTCCCTTCTTAATAACCCTCCTCTTATTATTCTCCCCATTTCCACTTCTCTTTCCAATTCACCCTCCTTCCTTCCCCATTCACCCCTCCCCTTCTTAATAACCCTCCTCTTATTATTCTCCCCATTTCCACTTCTCTTTCCAATTCACCCCTCCCCTTTCTTCCTATTCACCCCTCCCCTTTCTTCCTATTCACCCCTCCCCACCTCCTCTCCCCTCACTCTCATTTTTCTTTCCCCCATTTTCCCTCCATTTTGTCGATCTGTTCCTCTTTGCTTTCTCTCACTCCGGAAGGTAATCTCAAAAGGTACACTGATTTCTTTCTAAATAAACTCAATTAATGATATCTGTATTTTTTTTCTATTAGAAATTGTGTAACACGTTTAATAAGAATTAAACATCCAGTTTCGAGTTGCACCACTTTATCTCTGATGGGCTTTTTGTTTTTAATTAAAATGAATTTCAATATGGATAAAAGCGAATTGCCTACACCAGAGGCACAAATATAATAATAAATATATATGTTTGCTTAATGGTAAAATATTTCAGACTTTTTAAATTCAGGCTGAATTATAATTGAGGCCTGGTGTGCGCGTGCGCGCGCGTGGAAAAGGTTTGTTTGGCGTCGGCACATTTGCTGGTCATTTATATGGTTTAATATTTAATAATTAGCTCGGTGATATTTTTTACACTAAAACTAAAAACAATTTTTATTGGCTACAAATCCACATTCTTCCGTTGAGTTCGTGCAAGTCATGCTAAGCTAACTGAACCTTAGCTGATGGCGCTAACGGTAGGCCTCAGGATGTGGGCAATTAGCAATTAGCATGTTTCTTTTTTTATCCAGAAAATAATTGTAAAATGTTTGGAGAGGGGTTTATCAAGCAGAAGTGTCGAATGTTTTGTTTTATTTATTTATATATATTTATATATAATTAATTTCTCTAAGTGTTGTTTTTGCCAGTATTTTTCCATTCTGAAAAAAACACCTGCAGATGACTACTGACTTATTTGTCTGTTTATCCATTTAAGCTTTTGTCAGTGATGGAGGACTGGGAAGATGATCAGGTAATGTGAAGACATTAACATAATTTACATGCAAGTACATACAGTAGGAGTGATTAATGACAGGAAAGGTCAGGACGAGGAGGCGTGGGAGGAACTGGACCATCGTAGATCCACTGAAACATCCAGCAGCATCTTCGGTTGATGGAGGTCGATTTATACAGCCTGGTGTCTAATTGTCCTACCTTAAGAGAATTCGTCTCAGTTCTTTCGTTTGATGAAAATAAAGAGCAATCTGAAGAATAAAGCCTGAAGAATTATCCGGAAAGTTTGTCCTGGTTCTTTTAGTTAATGGTGTTCAAGAATGTTCTATAAAGCCTAAAGTCCTACCTAAGGAGACTTTGTCTTGGTTCTCTCCTCTGATGGATGTCAGGAATGTTCTGTAAAACCTGATGAATTGTCCTACATTGTCTACTCATATTACCTGAAGCGTTATCCTGAAATCACCATCTGATGGAGTAATACCGTAGGCATAAATACACGTGTTATTGTTTTATAAAGACCTCTACGTGGGCATGTGTACCAAGGTTAAGGTTTTCCCAAACTTTTGTACACCACAGACCGGTTTTATTTTGAAAATAAACTCGTGGTTTAGTCGGTTGGTTGAGGATTGTTTTGACATATCGTTCCAAATGTGAATTTGGATAGTGAAGATGAAATGCACCATGAATAATTGTCTAAATATGACGCTTCCTCGGAATCTTTTTGCAAAGCAGGAGCAACTCTTCCACAGCTTGTGACCTGGTGGTTGAGGAACACTAGACCAGGCTCTGAAGCAGGCTTCAGAACTATCCCATTTATGATGAGCTTACATGTATAATAAGTTAAATTATTGCCTGTTTTTGCCATTTTATTTGCAGGGGTTTCACCCTTTAATCTTCTGTATCTCGTTGCTTATTCTGAATTCAAAGCTGGAAGTATGTAGTAAACCTAATCTATCATTGATTATATTTTCCTGCGGTTTTCTGGACATGCCAGCCAGTATTATGTGCATGTGCGAGAAGACGTGAATACCAGCGCACGCTATCCTCTGGTGTGTGAAAAGTAGCACACAACTATAAACCAGGCCTTAAAGCTTTTGTGCAGGTTCCTGAGTCAAACCAAACAGATATCAAAGAGTTCTTTAGTGTCATTAATATTTTAAGTATCTGCAAGAATGTTAATGGTATTGTTTTAACCATTTTGCCTTCACAGAGCCCAGTTGTGACCAACACGACTTTTGGTAAAACATTATTTATTTATTTATTTTCTCTTTGAAATATCATTGAAGCATTACTATGTTGCAAATAAGTTTGTTTGATGTGGCAATGGACAATTCCAGCTGCACTAAAGTCACTGAGTAGCAGAATATATATATTATTCTACCTTTATACATGTGGCCATGTAACCTGTATGTACATTTATTATAAATTTGAGTGCACCAATGGCATTCATTTCCATTTGGGGGAAAAAAATATATATTTGCATATTTGTCAGGTGAGGTTAGCATGACAACTGATGTAAAAGTTGCTTTTCTGTGTGGGATTTGATTAGACTTCCTCTGAAATCTAATCCGAACAATTAAATATAAATCTAAGTGGGCTGCAAACCTTTTTTTTTTTTTTTCCACCTCCATTGGTAGGTTAACACTTGCATGGAATTGCCATTACCCAACTCCACATGTTTCTTGTGTACATATATATTTTGGTAGGAGTGTGTGTATATTGTGAAATTTGTGCATTTATAAATTTATCAGGGAATGCTGAGAACTCTTGGAACAATGGGAACCAACAAAACAGCTTGAAAAGAATCACAAATGGTGGGAATTAATGAATTTAATCCTAATTAAAATGTTTGTTTGAGTGCATGAGCCAACACGTTGATGCCTCTATGCATTATGTGCGTTATGTGCCTAAAATTAAGTGGCCACCTGAACAAACACGTATGTGGCCTTTAAAAATTTAAAATCAAGAACATTTAATACACAGTCTTTCCTGTTGTATTTACGCTTTTGGGAATGTTTTCCAGTAGGTTTGAGAATGTAGTGTAGGGATTTGCTGATTCAGCTACTTGGTTTCAGTGAAGGTTAAATCACAATGCTAAGACATGTGATACCATTGTTCTTCTACTTCAACTGTGTGGGGAAAAGGAAGCAAGTAATTTGCTTGTTAACTGTTAAAAAAAAAAATATATATATTTTTTTTTTTTTCTTTTGTAGACAATAAGGAAAGTTCTTGGAAAAGTGCCGGTGATGGTTTTGGTAGTCAAGATGGAGACAATGGTGAGTCACATTCCTGTTCTGTGTTTTATAGTCTGTTAATCCTGATTTAAGTGTTGGTCAAATTATTTCATGTTTCCAACATCAGTTTGGGGTTCAAGGAAAGGAAGTGGAGACTTTAAGAGCTTCAGTTCAGGTGTTGATGAAAATGGAAATAAAGAAGGTAGGTCTTTTTTTCCCCCACTTGATCTCTGCATGCTGTGCCCTTTTTTTGTGATGGACTTAAACCTGTTCTTTTGTCTGTAGTTGATGGTGGTAACTCGTGGAATGGTGGAGACTGTTTCAGAGGAAGAGGAAGCAGAGGCAAGTAGCCATGGTTGAGGTTGGGTATGACTCCTTTATACAGATCTAAATTTAATACATTTTCTCATTGTGCTAGGAAGAGGACGAGGAGGGTTTAGAAATCCCTTCAACTCTGGTAGTTTTACGCACGCATGTACACAATTATTTGTGTCTTAGTTTTAACTGTATTGTGAGTGGTGGGTTTTTTTTTTGTTGCAGATTCCCAAAGTGACTTTGTTGGCAGAGGTGGGCGTGGGGGAAGAAGAGGAGAAGGAGGTCGTGGCACTTTCCCACAAGGTAAGAACAACGTTAGAGCAGATAAACACTCGCTAGTCAATTTTGGTGATTTCACTTTTCTGATATGCTTTATTAATTCTCGCTCATGTCATTTTCTTTCCTCCATTATTACTATTCTAGAGAGAAGACGTGGAGGTGGAGGTAATGCTTTTTTTTCCCTTTGCTTGCTTGCTTTATTCTCATTCATTACATAATACACACCTTTTTGGATGCCGTGTTGCATACTAAGTGAACAATTGTGTTTAATGTAGGTTATAGAGGACAAGACGAGGAGGTGTTTTCCAAAGGTAAGTTGATCCCGTTGCTGTGATTATTAAAACGGGCACTTGTAATATTAAAATGTACTTTTATTTTTCTTGTAAAATGTAATAGGCTCACAGAAGGAGCATGAGGAAAAAGAAGAGGGTGAAACTACAGGTTTGTGATTCAACACTTTAGTTAGTACCCCTGACACTGTTACTTAATTTGAAAAAAATAAAATAAAATGCTCCGTCTTCATTTCATAGGACCTAAGGTCAGCTATGTACCCCCTCCACCACCAGAAGAAGAGAACTCTATTTTTGCTCACTATGAAACGGGCATCAACTTTGAAAAATACGATGACATTCTCGTGGATGTAAGCGGAAGCAACCCGCCCAAAGCGATCATGGTGAGAGGGGATCTATGTTTCTTCAACTGGTTTGGCAGAAATGTATACAGTGATATAAAACTTTTGTTTTTGTTTTGCACCTTTAGACCTTTGAAGAAGCGCAGCTCTGTGAGACTCTTAACAGAAATGTTGCCAAGTCAGGATACGTGAAGCCTACTCCTGTTCAGAAGCACGGTATTCCTATCATTTTTGCCGGAAGGGATCTTATGGCTTGTGCCCAGACTGGATCTGGAAAAACGGTGAGCGCTCACTCGCGTATATATGGCATGTGGTTTATTTATTCGCAGCCCACATTTTATTTTTATTATTATTATCTTTCTTTGGTTGATGTCAGTCTTATAAAATATTCAACACACTTTGCTAATTAGGTAGTGGAAAACTATATGATTCATCTACAGCTTAATACACTTATACATGAAGTAAAAACTGAGTGTCTCTAGTATGAATGTTGGCTTGAAGGCTCCAAAACAGTAATGAAATCTTATATATATTTTTATATACACACACATTAAAATGTAGTCTCCCCTCACCAATATGAGTCAAGTTTGTTGACATTTTTCTGTACTTCAGCTTCTTACCTGCTTCTCTGTCCAGTTAAATGCTTTTTAGAATCTGGTGTCCTGCCCACAATGTTGATTTTCATTTATTTAATTATTTTAATTATTTTATTTTAAATGACCCAAGAATCATCAGTGTTTATAAACTTGACGAGCTGAATTCGCTAATCAGCGCTTTAAAAAGGTCAATTTTGTCACAAGTTTTATAGACACACAAATGTATTAAAAAAAAAATTATAATTCAATCATGGAACACAATGAATGTCCTGCTTTACTCGTATTTATTGTGATTGTGCTGATTGTCCTCTGTAAATGATCCTGGTGGAAGTTGTTGCTCTAAAGTGGTTAAAACCGGATATTTCTACTGTAACGATTAGTCATTTGTATCACTGTCTTTTTTTCAGTGTCATTTTTTTTTCATTTGCCATCCTCAGGCCGCCTTCCTGCTGCCTATTCTACAGCAGCTCATGAACGATGGCGTCGCAACCAGCAAGTTCAGCGAGGTGCAGGAGCCTGAGGTCATCATCGTCGCTCCCACCAGGGAACTCATCAGTCAGATTTACCTTGAAGCCCGCAAGTTTGCTTACGGGTATAAACCTGTCCTCAACTTCTTTATAATTGTCTTTCTTCTAGACAAGGAGAATGTGATTGTGTACATTTCTTCTTGCTTTAGGTGCTTTATTTAAAGTTCAGTGTTCTTGAGTGCAGAATTGATATAAATTTACTGCAAAAGACTAATATTTCAAACTCTTTCTTGTAGCACTTGTGTGCGTCCTGTGGTGGTTTATGGAGGTACAAGCACAGGATTTACCATCCGAGAAGTGTTGAAAGGTTGTAACGTGTTGTGTGGGACCCCTGGAAGATTGCTTGACATTATTGGTCGTGGAAAGGTAATTTACATTACGGATTTGAGGTGACCTTTAACATGTATTGATGTACGTTATATTTGAGGCCTTTAGAACAGTTAAGTAGAATTACACGAAGATGCACACGTGCTTGTACTGTATACTGGTATATCGGTGTTATAAGATGGTCGCAATGCAAATTGTTTATCATTAATATATAATATTTTTAGTTATCGTTTATTTAAAATATTTTTTTAAACTTCCGTTGAATTCACATGAGACATTTGGTTTGTGTATTTGTGTTGCCCAGGTTGGACTGAGCAAAGTTCGTTATTTGGTGCTGGATGAAGCAGACCGAATGTTGGACATGGGCTTTGAGCCCACTATGCGAAAGCTGGTGAACTCTCCCGGAATGCCTCCTAAAGAAGAGCGCCAAACCCTCATGTTCAGTGCCACGTATCCTGAAGATATTCAAAGGTCTGCTCATTTTCAGACTAAAATACATGATTAGATTGGGTTTAACATTTATGCAGAGCCTCTTGTTCGAAAATGTCATTAAAAACCTCATTACAGAAGCTCTATCACATCGACACTTGTTTGTGTGATGTTTTAGTTTGTGGCGTGTCTGCCATATGCCAGGTCCCTGAAAATTTGCCGTTTGCCATAAACAATTATAATGAACGCATTTAGAATAAACCTGTGGTTTGGCTTAAAGCCGGCACTGCTGTTTTAGAGGTGTTATAGGAATTGATCATTTTGTCAGTCAGGTTAGTTTTCCTTCTAATCAAAGGTTTAGCAACAATACAATCGTCTGAAATGGAGAGTTTTGAGTTCTGCCTAAGCTTGGCACAGGACCGGTATTGACGTTCATTCTCTATTTATTTATTTATTTTCCCCCTCTTTGTTCAGCATGACAAAAGGCCACTTCAGGCGTCAATGCTCTTTAAGTTTGCAGGGCAGGGTGTGTCTCAGACATGGTTGACCAGCTTTTGTGTGTTTTGGTGTATACCAAGTTTTCCCAGGCCAACAACTTTTATTTACTGACAGTTTATCTTATTAGGTATCTAAATAATATAGAATGTCTGTACCCTGTGTGTGTTGAACAGGCTAGCATCTGATTTCCTGAAGGTGGATTATCTTTTCCTGGCAGTGGGAGTGGTGGGTGGAGCCTGCAGTGACATAGAGCAGAACATCATACAAGTCACTCGGTACTCGAAGAGGGAGCAGCTGCTGGAGCTGCTAAAGGCCACAGGTGATGCTCACATGTTGTTGACATAAAATGTCTTTTCAATTCGACTGCTCAATAAAGAACTAATTGGATAAAAAGATATAATCCCGATATACAAGGTGTTTATCCCGATATATCAGTGTTTCAAGACTAATTTGGCGACAGATGGCAGCACAATTTAGTGTTTACACCGTGAGCTGTTCAACTGATGCAATTCTGACCATGCGCTTTACCACGTCTGCGATTTTATCATGTACGGCATGTTAGAACAAAGCAAGCGTGAAATTCTGCATAAAACCGGGCAAGTCTGCCGCAGAGACACGGTTCTGCAACGAGGTGTTTTGAGCGGCGCATGCGCTTCAAGAGCGGAAGAACATCACTGCGAGACCACGAGAGAGCAACCCTAGTTTCGAAACATTTTGATACCACCTCATACATATACGTTAGCTTGAATATTTCCTTTTTATTTCTGGTCCTTTGAGAAGAAATCGAAGAAAGTGAGGTCGTTGTTTGGTCACATTGTAGCGTGGACATAATTTTTTTTTATTGATGAAAAATTTCACAATGATTTTTATATTTCTGTCAGACACTTCTTCACCTTATAAGCTTTTTGTAATCGGCAGATGTTCTGAAGCCCGAAATTGTTTTCCTGAAAAATGTCCTTTAGTATGTCTGCTGATGCCACTCCCTAAACATAGGGAATGTTTGCTAGAATATTAATTTTCTGTGAACAATAAACAAAAACTTTTTATTTATTTATTTTTTAAAGATGGAAAATATGACAGTTATAGCTGCAACATGCAAAGTAGTGTTGAGGTAAGCAAATGCGCTTGTGGTCAATAATGTTTTTCTGTACATCCTCAGGGACGGAGAGAACAATGGTCTTTGTGGAAACCAAGAGGAGTGCTGATTTCATTGCAACATTTCTCTGTCAGGAGAAAGTACCCACTACTAGCATTCATGGGTACGTACATGTCCAATCGCTACCATGTAAGGTCTCGCTCCTAATGAGCTTAGATGTTCTCAC
This sequence comes from Silurus meridionalis, assembly GCF_014805685.1. Classification (NCBI taxonomy): domain Eukaryota; kingdom Metazoa; phylum Chordata; class Actinopteri; order Siluriformes; family Siluridae; genus Silurus; species Silurus meridionalis. The sequence goes on from NC_060894.1 coordinate 20,118,830, forward strand.
GTCAGCTTATTTAACATGTATTTTGCATTGTAGGTTACAGTATGTGTAAGGCTTCTCTTCCCAATTATTTTACCTTGTGACTGATCATAAATGGTTAACCATCTCAAAAACCATTGTTCTTTCTGTGTACACAGAGATCGGGAACAGCGTGAGCGAGAGAAAGCCCTCGGAGATTTCCGCACAGGACAGTGTCCTGTCCTGGTAGCTACATCAGTAGCTGCCAGAGGGCTTGACATTGAGCAGGTACAAAATGTTATCAACTTTGACCTTCCGAAATACATCGATGAGTATGTGCACCGTATTGGGAGAACAGGCCGATGTGGAAACACGGGAAGAGCCGTGTCATTTTTTGACCCGGAGTCCGACACGCCTCTTGCTCGAGCGCTGGTTAAAGTCCTTTCTGGGGTTTGTGATTTCATTAAAACCAATATTTTGTAGGTTTTTTTTTTTTTTTTTTTTCTGCCCACCCTGAAAAGTTCCATTTCTTTGTTGTTCAGGCCAAGCAGGAAGTTCCTTCGTGGCTAGAGGAAGTTGCATACAGTGCTCATGGTACCACAGGGTTTAGCCCACATGGAAAAGTATTTGCCTCCACTGACACTCGCAGGGTAACGTGACTCTCACCTCATGTCGCATAAAACGTATTTATTTTTTTTATTTTTTTTGCATCAGTGAACCTCAATTATAATATAACCTTATCTACATCTTAAAATTTATCTGTGGTTTCTGGATTTAGGGTGGATTTTTCCAGAAGAACTCGGAGCCACAGCCAGCTGCTCAGAGCACCTCTGCAGGAGATGATGATGATGAAGACTGGGAGTAGATTTATTGTTCGGTTTCTTGGTGCCTTCCTGTGTTTTAATTTTTTTTCTTTTTACATTATAAAAAAGGCTGTTGGTTCAAAACAATGGAGAGGGAAAAAAAGCCGCTAAGGCATAGAGTAAAAGCTACAGGGTTGAACCTGGAGTTGAGCTTCGCAATGTAACATCTGGAGTTTTTTTTGGCTAAGTCACTTAACCGCTGTGTGTTTTGCCGTTTAGTTTTTTCACTAGAAGTGCTATTAGTTCACTGTGTGGGGTTTTTTTTTGTGCATTGATTTTAAGAGGGGGAGGAGAGACTTCAACTGAAGGTTGTATCTTCGCTCTTTCGACAAATAGCTTTCTTCTGCCAGATGTTTCCAGCTTGCGGTTTTCGTGTAATTGTGTGTAATTTTAAGGGTTTTTCATGCCAATAAATTCACACAATAGTTCTTTACGTCTGCAGTGTTGTCATTAGAGTAACACAACTTTTATGCAGTTACGCACAAGTTTAGGTGTCGGTTTTCTCCGTGTTTTATTAGGGGAAAAGGACACGTGTAAATGTGACAACCATTATTTCACAACACCAAGTTCACACTTAACTGCAAGCCATGGCTTTAAAAAAAAAAAAAAAAAAAAAAAAACTTAACACAGTCAAGTGGTGTAAAAAATATTGAATGCATTTGCGAAGGTTTGGGGATGTGCTTTAATGAGTTTTCTTATCTCTCGATCAAGTATCTGCAATGGAGTAGATGATGTTGGAGATTTGTCTTTTGGTTTCCATTTTAAATTAATTAAAGGAGGAGGTTCATGGATGTGGTGAGGGAAGACATGCAGGTAGTTGGTGTGTAAGAGGCAGATGTAGAGGACAGGGTGGTATGGAGACGGATGATCCGCTGTGGCGACCCCTAATGGGAGCAGCCGAAAGAAGAAGAAAATGACTAATTTGGTTAAACAGGTTACAAGTTCAAATTACTCATTTATGTAGATGCACCATTCCAAAGAACGCAGTGGGCGGAGAAGGTACATTATGTTAATGCTGATGTGATTTGGTGAGGGAATGTGATGATCACAAACTGGGTCAAGGGGGAAAAACTATAGCTCTTCTAGATATTGGTCTTTAAGTGTTTTCGTTTTTTTTTTTTCTCCGTTTGTCTTTCTCCTTCCATATGGGTTTATTACTCACTTGGAGATGGAGTCTTAAGTTTGTTAAAAATGCACTTTGGTGGATTTTAGTATGATGAAAGTGAGACTGCTTTCCGTGCATCATAAACACCACTTATTTATAATGGATGCGTCAAATCAAGTGTGCGTTATGGATGTAATGGGCTGCAGGGAAGGACGATCAGCTTCTATGGATTGGTTGATTGAGAGCTTAGGAGGTGGTTTAAGTTCGTGGCCAGGGTTTATAAATCCCTCCCTGACCATGACTCAAACCCAGAGGATGGATGGATGGATGGATAGATAGATAAATTAATTGGTGTTTTTCGAGCATTTGATTAAAATAACTTTTGCTTTCGTTTCAACAGAACGTCTCGGACAGAATATCAGACCTTGATCGTGTTCACTCCACCTACCGTTGTTCTTGCTGTTTTGGGTTGTAACCAACATTCTTGCGTGTCGCAACACCAGCTGTGCTTCCGACGTATGCGCATTACGCGTGTGCGCGCGGTGAGACTGGGAACGCGCTTCTGGAAAGCCAGAAACGAACCAGTCCATGGGCTGGGTGGATGATTAAGAGCTACATCGGCTTTTCGTTAGTCCTGTTCATCAAATCTGATATGTAACATGTCCACGTGATCTGGAGATCCGGCACTAAAACCAAAGACCAACGTGGGTTTTTGCGCTTTTACTGTATTTGGATTAGTTACCATGCGGATTTCGGTGTTTCTCATTACCGCAGTTATTCATGGATTGTGTAAAGGTGAGTGGTGTCTCTCTCTTACCATTCTTATCTTTTATATTATTTGAAGGGAATAAAAGACCAGACTCCTGTTTTAATGGAGAAAACAGCCAACTTCAACATATGTGGGAACTCATTCCCAGGAAGTGGATGAGCATGAGGCAGCCTTTACGCCTCATATACTGTATGCTGAGTGAACAGGCTCATAACTGCCCTCAATATTCATTATAGTACAGTATCAAAACGCACATCTGGCAAAACCTTAAGTTCAGTATGTTGCTCTCATTTTCATTTAAAGGTATTACTCTAAAATGATTGCGCCATAAGGTTGAAATATGTAGAAGATGCCACCGTAGTACCATGGAAATAACTAGGAAGCAGGAATTATTCAAGTAAAACATCTGTATCTGCTCAAATCTGACTTACAGTTACATAGAACTCTGTGAACCATTTGACATTTTCCTTCCCCCAAAGTTTGTGTTCTTACACTGCAGGGTTCCACTGGATTGTCCTTATTCATAAGATTAAATATTGGGCACTTGATTCTGAGACAGTAATAATTATCATCATCAATTATGTACTGTTTAACCTTCAGGTCAGGAGGTCTGTGAAATCTTTCCAAGGAACCCAGTCGTCCTATATGGTTCAGATGTAACGTTGTTCCTCAGAGCTCAGTCCAGTAGTGAGTGCCGCTCCAAGACGCCCTTCAGGCCCAGTAGGATCTTCTGGACTCTTGATGAGAGGAAAATCGACGATAGGTTTTATAGCTTCAATTCCACCTTCGCCTCAGTGTCCATCCTCAATGTCTCTGTAGAAAGATGCAAAGTGAAGTGTTTTTTGAACGATACACCACCTGTGTTATTGCATGACACCTTCATCTTAACATATCGTAAGTACTGATTATGTTAAACATACAAAAGTTGTACCTATTACAGAAAATGCATGTGTCCAGTGTATATATTCAGACATTTCCTCTTTTTTTTTTGTACATTTTAAAATTTTTTTAATATTGATTTTCTTCATTATAAAACGTAAATGATCAAACGGTTTCCTGTGCAAATGATGGGGATTTACTGTACACTTGTATTTTCACTGGTAGTCCTGTCATCTAGGCTTAGTAATTTGGCACATATGAAAACATGTCTGCTCACCTGTTATACCTGCTTCTAACACCAACTTTCAGAGCTGAATGTTGATTGACATTGTTGATGGTTTTTAATGTTATCATGTTTGTAGTGTGATCACCTGAAAAATAAAACTATAAATTCCCTACATGTGGGGAAAAAGTAAAATGCGTATGGGAAAATCTCACATTATATTAAAAAAAAAAAAATAACAGAGGAAAATAAAGTAATCTTAAAAATATATATATTTTTTAAATTGTTCTCTCTCTCTCTCTCTCTCTCTCTCTCTCTCTCTCTCGCTCGCTCGCTCTCGAGACAATTAGCTCTCAAAGCTGTGTTAGAAGAAGTAGGAAAAATGAGTAAGCAGACAGGATATAAGATGTTTTGACATGTGCCAGATTACCAAGCCCAGATGGCAGGACTTCCAGTAAAAATACAAGTAAACAGTAAAGCCTTGGTGTCAGATACCACAATTCACCTTTCCAGGTATTGTGGAGTCCATGGCTCGAGGAGTCACAGCTGTTTGGCAGCACAAAGGGGACCTACAGTATTGTACACAGCATCAGGCAGGTGATTAAAATGTTCTAGCTGATCATTGTGAATGTGTTGCTTAAATTTACAATTTGCAATTGGATCATCATGTAGAAATTCTGTCATTTGCACAAGAAACCGTTTCCTAATTTCCGTTTTATAATGCAGAACATGAGAACATGAGAACATGAAATATATACTATATATAAAAAAAATATAAAAATGAAATTATATATACATTATAAATATTTTTTTAATATATTTTTATTTTATATATATATATATATATATATATATATATATATATATATATATATATATATATATATAAATAATAAAAAATATATTTAAAAATAAAATATATATATATATATATATTTTTTTATATATATATTATTATTTTAGAAAGCATTTTTGCACAATGGTGTTTTGCACATGTGACTTTTGCTCAGCAGTGTATGTCAGAAATGCAAAGCCCCACGTTTAATATGCAGAATAAACAAATTCATATTCAGTAATGATGTTTCTCTCAGCTGTTCTCAGCAGTCCCACAAATGTCTCATGCTTCGGAAAGAAGTTTGTCCATCAACTCGGGCCCCAATTAACCTGTATGTGGGATCACGAGCAATACATTACAGATGTAAATTACACAGTCCATTTTAGGTAAGTGAATGTACATGCTCTTCTTCTTTTTTCTTCTTTGGTTTCTTCTTGAATAAATTTTAATGTTTCTTGGTATTTTGCAGGCAAGATAAAGATTATTATTTTTGTCCATCAAAAGAAAAAAATTGTACTTTCAAAGATGTGAGTGTACTATTTGATAAACCTTTGAGTATAGCTGTGAGTGCACAGAACTCCTACGGATATTTAGTTCACTCCAATGAAGTGACCTACAGTTCTGTTTGGAATATTGGTAAGTAGCTGAAATTGGCAGTTCAATGAGTTTTTTTTTTTCCTGTTGCATCATAAAGCACTAATTTGATTTACTTTAAGACAAAAGTCTACCATAATACACGTTTAGAGTTGCTAAAGATATTTAATTTAAAATGTCATTTTGCACACTTTTACACATTTTATGTTCTCATTTATTTATTAGAGCATCGACATTCAATCATTTCAATTAGTCTTAGGTACGTTTATTTATTAGATCGGCTTTCCAATAGGTCATCTGTTAGCATACATTAGGATTTGGTGGCACTGCTTTTCGAAATTGAAACAAGCGCTTGGGGAAAGCCTGCCAAAGCTTTTCACAATATCTTGCTTTAATATATGTATTTATTTATTTATATTAAATTATTTTAAACACTGTCCCTGATAGAGATTCTGTAACTCTGTCAGGTTTGGTGGCCTCTTAGTTCAGTGGGTCAGGGATTTAAGCTCCACTGTTGCTACTGTTGGGCCCTTGAGCAAGGCCCTTAACTATTTCTGTGCATGGTTTCATGTCAGCCCCTTACTCTGACCCCACAGCTTCTTAACATCACTGAGATATGTGAAGAAATAATTTCACTCTTTTGTAATATACATGTGGCTCATAAAAAATGGTTAATTTATCTTTTCATAGACTGCAATTCCTGGCTTGGTATTGGGCCCGTCAATACTTTCACCTTGTTGCCTTTTATCCATTTTATTACATCATGAAGGTAAACTTAAGATCCTGTTGAAGACACATTTGAGTACAGGTGTTAACATGTCTTCAGGCTTGGGAATTACTAAATAATCATAATGAATTAACTTTTTTTTCTAAAATGCAGCAGCTCCTTTTTTTCTGAGCAAAACACTCCTACAGTGATACTCCAAACCCCATTCTTCACAGTTGGGATGGAGTTCTCCTATATACCAGCTAATCATTCATTTACTTTTGGGTCATTATTAAAAAAAAAGCATGTGGTGATAAAAAAAAAAAATAATAATAAACCTGAACCTGCTCACTGTAAGCAGGTTCTTATGTACTCTATATTGCCACAAGTTTGTGGACACCTAGTCATTAGTGTGGTCTTGCTTTTTGGGCATCGCATTCTACATTTAGTCCCAAACTGCTCTTATAATTCCTTCCACTCTTCTAGAAAGATGTTCCACTAGATTTTGGAGTGTGCTTGTGGACATTTGTGTTCATCAGGTACTGATATAGGTGTGGTGAGGAGGCCTCGGGTGCAGTCATCGTTCCAATTTATTCAAAAGGTGTTCAGTAGGGTTGAGATCAAAGCTCTATGGCAGGATCCACTCCAAACCATACGTTATACATATAGTTAGTGAAATGCACTTGTTACATCAGTTTTTAAATTGGATTAAGGTGTTCGATTGGATAGTAATATTCACCGCTACTGTATTAATTTGATGTTTCAAAAAATTGTTCATAAACCTAAAACGTTGCTTGAAATGTGGTTTTTAATTTGAATAAAACTAGTGAAAGTACTGTTTACGAAGCTTTTTGATTGGCATCGTATTTTGCACAGTGTAACTATTTGTGTGTGTGTTTTTGTTTGTGTGGTTCAAAAAGCTTTAATGACCCCAATAAATAAATGTGATTGCCACAATATATATATAAAGTATATATTTGCTTAATGTAATACACAGTGATCCCTCTCATGCCCAATCATGCAGACAGTTAATGAGTGTATGTGAATTGCATAACCTGGTCTGATCAGCATATATGTGTTCTAGTTAAAATGGATCCGCCGGATGTTAACGTTGAGCCTTTGCCGACTGGTCTCAGACTGACATGGAGGCTCGAACAGAGATCTTGGAGCAAAACAGCGGAGTGTGAAATACGGTTACGCGAAAAAGATTTACATACTGAGGTAAGTACAAATGTGTGTTGTTACACAGCGTCAAATTTTACAGATTTATTGTACTGTAAAATAAGATTTTAGGTTTTTTTTTTTAAAGATCTAATATTAGTAATATAGATCTATATATAGAATATAGATAATAGGTGTATGTGCCTTTTTATTCATTACAGTAATTCGCTAGTTGTCAGTGCAAAAAATAAATGAAATATACACAAAACTAATTAAAAAAATCGCATACATCATTCATAACTGTTTATGTAAATGATATATGATCTCGTAAGGAAAAACCTGTGATGGTGCATTTCAGCATGACCTCATGTCAAAAAATTTGAAAAAGAATTACAACCCAATTACAAAAACAAGTTTATATTTTTCATTTCATGATGCATTAAATGTTTTGGTGAAAGGTCTGCAGGCAGTGTTACCTGAGGGCTCAAAGATCACAGTATTAATGATTTTCACCCAAGTCGTTGCAATTTTATGTTAAGGAACATTATTATTTTTTTTTTGCAGATTGCTAAACCTCCACCTATCTTTATTTCTGAGAGGTCATGTTACTGACCCTTTGCCAAATAACCTAATTAGTTGCACAATTTTATTTCTGTTTCTTATTTGCAACACTTAATTTCCTAGTCTTTGTTACTAAAATTACCATATTCTTTTCTTAATGTTTCATTTTCTTTCAACCTTTGATGTTCCATTTGAAATATAATGAGATTTAAAATAGAATGGGGACATTTTAACATCATGTGCAAAAAGCTGAGGATCACTGGTTCATTTATTGTGTTTTGATGCAATGAGATCACACTACAAACATCTGAATGCTTTGAGTTGAGAACAAGTTCATACTTGTAAGTTGCTGTAAACACTGCTGTGAGGTTTCTCAGTCTTCTCGCATGATGCATGTTTTACAGATTATAGTGAAACACATTAATAGTGATCAAATAGGCACCAAGGAACTGACCAGTGTAACGCCATGTACCAACTATACCGTGTCCATGCGCAGCAAAGATCTAGGCTGCTCAGTCTGGAGCTCATGGAGCCGTGATGTTCCGGTACTCAGCTATCTCAATGGTAACATTTTACCCACCCCTTATTCACTTTAGGTTTTATTTTACGTCTCATTCTAACGTTATGATACTGTACATTTCTTTTACAGTAAGCAGCTTAAAGTTCCATTTTTGGAGATCCAAAAGTGTCTTGGGTGATCGGGGGAAAAGAACAGTGCTGCTTATGTGGAAGGTCGGTTGGCATTTAAAAAGGATTTTGAAGTTTATGATTATGGCACTGACTGAATCTGAAATCTGTGATTTATTTTGTCTCAGGGAGTCCCACCATCCTGTAAAGCTATCGATGAATATTGTGTCTCCTGCGACTCTCTGAGCTTTCACAAGTGCTTTGGGCCCTATGAAAATAACATGTTTATTACTTTGGATAAACATCCGCACAGGATAACTGTGGCTGCGTTTCACAATAAAACGAGTCTCAATAAAGCTTCCATTGAGGTACCTGCCATGGAACAAGGTGAGCTAGTAAAAGCAATAAAACATGTCAGGGCATGGTGTTACAGGGAAATAATCAGTAATAGGCTGGTTAAAGTTGATTATTATCCTATAACAGCACATCTGAAAGAATCAAATTCTTCTTATATCACACCAGTTTGAACCAGGGCTGGTTTAAGCCAATTATATTAGGGTGGGCTGGTACAATTAATAGGAGGGCAATCAGTGGGAGTGGCCCCAGCACCTAATCCAGTTCTATCAATTGCAAAAAGAATCCATTTATAAACTAAATCTGAACAATGATTCGTTGAACAGTTGAACTTGGAAAATTCGTTCTCCAGTAAAATTACATACTAATCTTTCAAGCCTCACTTTAGGCTTTGGGAAGGGGCAGAGCTTTGGGTAGGGGCAAGGCTTTGGGTAGGTCTGATCATTGTTCATTGGCTGTAGGCCACCAAATCAGAAGTTAGAAATAATGCTGGTATTTTATGTGTTATTCTCCCCTTCAGCTAAAATGATAAATTCAAACTTTGATTCAGTGGGCAAGATCTAAGCCCACCTCTGCCCACTGCTGCTGCCGGCCCTCAGTTGAACCCGTTTTCACAGTATTTTTTACTCATTATTTTTATCTATTCATAGTTGTATTCAATATCGTGAAACTCCAATGAAACATGTTCCCGTAATATCTGATTTTATAGCAACTATAAACAGTCATTTCCTCACTTTCCCTTAAAAGTTCTAATCTTTACAAAGAATTCTTTAATACAATTATAACCTGTTTATTATTCATTAACAATAATTTAGATTTTTAGGAGTAGTTTTAAAACAAGTTGCCGCTTAAAGGAAATATAAGCTGTAACTAGATCATGAGCCTCTTGTTCCGAATCTCACCACCTGCTGCTAGTTGACGATAGAATGGCTTTTATTAGGCGGATTAATTAGCATGCATGTAGGACAGGCAGACTTTCCACAATCAGAAACATGCACACATTTGGTACCACTGACAAAACCGAGCCAAGAAAAGTGCAGTGAAACTAAGCTATCATATAACTCTCCTGATTGATATTTGTATTTAAGAACCTTCTGGCTAATCAATATAGAGAATTCAACAACACAATACAGTAATCCCCCGCTTTACTGCGGTCCGCATCTCGGTCCAAATCGTTTATCGCGGAATTGCATTTGCCACATAATTAATTTGTTTGGCTGATTTTCCGGTCTTTCGCAGGTAGTACGATAGACCAAAAACTTATAGAGAATTGTTTTTATGGCGTTTTATGTTGAAATAATGAAATGTATAATTAAAAATATAATGATCAATTATAAAATGAAGTAAAATGTTAATACGGTGCAGTACTGTATACATAAAATATGCATTTTTGGGGTGTGTTCCCGTTTTTCCGTTTATAGCGGGCGGTTTTGGAACGTAACCACCGTGATAAACGGGGGAAGACTGTACAGTATTTCTAAAGTACACCATGAGTTTACAACATCACTAGACCCACTTATACATTTGTTTCATTAAACAGAGCTGGATTTACCTCCGGTTAAAAATATCAGCGTGTTTGTCCAGCATGGAGGTATCCATATCACCTGGGAGAAGCCTAGTCTTCCTGTCAATGGATATTTAATAGTCTGGAACAGTACGGCCCATAACCACATGTGGCAACAAACTCCTGAAAGCAATTTCACTCTAAAAGGTATGTACTCTTGTCGAATTCCACTAGACTTTATGTATTTATTGAAACCAAGTTTATTTATTTTTGTATTCTTCAAATACCAGGTGAGCCTTTGACCCTTTACACCATATCACTATCACCGCTCTATAAAGATGGTCCGGGAAATCAAATTGTTCTTCATAATTGCAACCAAGATCGAAGTGAGTTAAAATATAGAAATGGATGGACAAAATTAATTTCAATGTGTCGGTTTAAGCAGGTTATACTTGAAAAATAGTTCCTTAAGGAACCCTTGAGGAACCATTTATTCAAGTAAAATCTAATAAACCTAACAAAAAAAAGCCTTATTATTGTTAGTAACTAATGAATAAATTATAATTCTAAAATGTACAACTTGTTTTCTGTTGTAGACCTATCAGAGGTGTCTGATGTCCAAGTGATCAGGGTTAGTGACAAGCATGCAGAGATTCACTGGGTTCCCATTTTACCGATCCAGTGCTGTGCGTTTGTACTGAACTACACAGTGTTCTATAGAGTATCCAACAAGCCAAAAACCAGAAGTAAGTCTGACACGTGTGTGTGTATGTGTGTGTGGGAGTATATTGCATAAACTCGGTACAAATTGCTAAATACGTTTTGGTGTTCTGCTTGTACAGATGTTACTGTGGGACCAAATCAGCACCATGTCATTTTGGAAGACCTGCAGGCCCAAACAGAGTACAGCGTTTATGTCATGGCCAGAACAGCGGCTGCTTCTTCCGAGAGCAGGAAAACCATATTCTCAACAAAGCCCAGTAAATAACACTGAACAGTTTTTTTTTCTCTCATGTAATTATATGTAAAAGATGTAATTACTTATCTAAATAAGGCTCTGGGTTACTGATTGGAAGGTCCGGGATTCATCTCCAGTAACGCTAAGCTGCCACTCTTGGGGCCCTTGAGCTAGGCCCTTAACCATTTGTGCTCCAGGGGTGCTGTATCATGGCTGACCCCAGCTTCAGTAAAAAAAAAAAAAAAAAACCAACAAGGATTTAATTGTGCTGTAATGTACATGTGAGGGAAAAAAAGCTCTTCTTTTCCCACTGGTGCTTGTGATTAGAGTCAGATCGATTGACAGGACTTAGTGATGCCATTATCCCCATCCCGAGAGAACAGATAGTATTGCTTGTTTGGATTTCTGGCAATAAATGGCCAGAATTAACAAATTAGGCAGGGCTATATTCGGTCTGGAGTGAATAGAATGTATATGTTCCTCATTTCAGGCACTGACTTTGTTCTCTACTTAATTTTCAGGTAAATTTATCCTTATTGGGCTCATTACCTGTAGTGTTGGTCTGGTCCTGTTTTCCCTGCTTGCTGTGACAGTGTATGTATCTACCCTTATATCTTTATGAGAATGAAATTAATTTAAGAATTTAAACAAGGTATTGATAATTGATAGTAATTATTCTACGCTCCTACAGACAACGGAAATGCTTGAGTAAAAAGATTCCAGACCCACGATTCAGTTCTTTGTCTATGTGGCCATCAGATAATTGCCGAAAGGTACGTCTTTTTCTTTGTCTCTAGATGCTAAAATGTAAAATGCTGATATATAAAAATTTCTGGTTGGGTTTTTTCAGCCATGGAACCTATTCTCAGTGGCTGACAGCAGGGACACTGAGAAAATTTTGCCATGTCATGTGGACAGTGACGTCATCTGTGTGTCCCGAACAAGCAAAAAAGACATTGCTACATTGAAAGCTTTGGCTAATATCAAGAATATTATAACACATGAAATAAAATCACAGCCAGAACCCACTCCACTAGCTGCCGGTTTATCTAAGGGACAGACACCAAATGTTGGGAAAGAGCAAAAAGTCTATCCTGTACAATCAGTGGATCTCCAGCCTTCAGGAATTTGTCCTCTTTCCCCTGTTCAATCACTGTACAGGCAGCAAACCCCGCTAAGCAGCCCTATCGAGTCACCTTCCAAAACTCTCTGGTCAGATGAGACCGAGACACTGCTGACTCCAAAGCTCAAAAATACAGCTTACTTCACCAGTTACGTAACCTTGGACATGTTCGAACCTATTAAGCAGCCAAGCAAGTGACTCCTTTGGCGCCATGTCTCGTGCTAATAATATTGATTTGTACATTAACTCTATTATTGTGTGTTGTTGCTACGACTATGACATGTATCTCTAAAACATCCAGTAACCAGAAAAAAAAGATGCATTTGAATACATTAAAAAGAAGAATCCTATTGCTACTAGGTATTTTTTCATTCACGTCCTTATTTCAACAAAATGCTTTGCTAAAACCCTTAATGACGCCAGCGCACGTAAGTAGCTTCGAACAGTGAGTGCAGTTTGAGTTAATTAGGTAATTAGCTGGGTAATGTCTGTGTAATGCTACAGTAGCAGCCCAACATTAAGATTAAAAAAAAAAAAAAACCTTGACATAGCTGATGCTCTAAACTTTAATAAACTGTTTAATTATTAGGTTAATATATTCAATTATAAAGCAAGGCCAGCGAAGTTGTGAGGTGAACGATGCTAATTATCTGCTCGCTAGTTGTGCAGTAACATGCTTTTGAGCACACTAAAGCACATGGAAAACTGTGTGGCACAGTAAAGCACCATAAAGCATGGGGAAGCACTGGGAAGAACTGTGTAGCACCCTGAAGCACTAGAAAGCATAAGGAAGCGCCCTGAACAACTGTGTAGCACCATGACGCACCGGATTAAACCATGTAGCATAGTGAAGAACTGTGTAGCACCCTGAATCATTGAAAAGCATAAGGAAGCACCATAAAGGATTGTGTAGCACAGGAAAAAACCGTGTACCACCCTGAAGCACAGGGAAGAACCGTGTACCCCCCTTGAAGCACATGAAAGAACCGTGTAGCACCCTGAAGCACAGGGAAGAATTGTGTACCACTCTGAAGCAAAGGGAAGAACCGGGTACCACCTTGAAGCACATGGAAGGACCGGGTACCACCGTGAAGAACCGTGTACCATTCTGAAGCACAGGGATTAAACCGTGTATCACCCTGAAGCACATGGAAGGACCGGGTACCACCCTGAAGCACAGAGAAGAACCTGAGGTTGCTACCTGAGGTTGCTACCTAACAAGCATTGGCTTTGAAGATACAAAGCCAACAGTGTGCTTTTTACCTGTGTAATTATGAGCAGTACTTCGTGATTTTATTGAATGTAAATTTATTACAGGAAGTGTAAAATGAATATCTGATTGGTAGCAGATAAAAATGCGACTGTATCTAGAATTGGGTTTGGAAAGAATATTATGTTAACTGTAAATGTTTGTGTATATTTTTTTTTTTTGTTTTGTGTCTGGGATTTGTGTTGTATATATTTTCAATGTGATACATTTATATATTATATAACACATTTAAAATATAAAATTATTTTTTTTACTTAGTCCGATTGGTTTCAACATCAGATGAACCACCTTAAGTATATTTATATATCAGTAATAATAACTAGTGGTCAATTTTGCACTTTCATGTTATTTCGTGTTATTCAGGTTTTCAGGTGAATGTTATAAAGCGATGTTCAGATGCCGTAATTAGCCCGTTGTAATGTAACGATCATTTCCTCACTCAACTATGGAAAACTGATCGACAGACACAATTTCCAAGAACATGAAATGACGTCCTGTTTGGGTTTTTTTTGTTCTTGAACATAAAGACGGTGGTGTGCCTTGTGTTTCTCTTCATCTGCACAAGCAACTTATATTTAGTTTCAAATGGACTTTGGTTGTGTTTGTGTAGCCATTTTTCTTTAAGCGATTATAAAAGAAAGATAAATTAAAAGAACAAGACGATTGATTTTGATAAATGATTCTTTATTTATCATATGGTTACTACAAAGAGTAATTTTATTGAAGATTTTCCACAAGATACTGGAAATGAATACTTGAAAAAGCATGCATTAAACAGGACTCCGGCCCTGTAGCCTGTAGTGTTACGTTTTCTCTGTATACATACACACAATTGTTTATTCATGTCGAACATGGACATCCTGAAGGATTGGCTGAAGCTCCATAGCAGGTGACAAAAAGTGCAATATACGAGTATTTGATTCTTTTCAGTTGCCTTGAACGCACCCTGATGTCAGCACTACTGAAAATCGAAGGCAATACTGAAAAGTGATTCTAAAAAAATGTATATGAAATTATGTGAAGTGTTTAAAAACAACCAGTTCATGGTTGAAACATAATACTGACATTTAACAGAAGCTAATGCAATAAAGAAACTGCAGAAAACTTATTTAAAAGCAGATTTTGTCTGCACAAACTAACAAAAATCAAGCCAAAGGAAATTCCAAGACTTTTTCATGACCAAATAAATGAGATCAGTAACTGCATGAACAATGTGCTGTACAGAAAACTCTCAACGTTTTAGGGTACATTTTGCATGGGGATTGAACATTTTATTGGCTCAGCTATGTTCATAAACAATGCCCTCCAGAAATATTGGCACCCTTCATAAAAAAAAAAGTGCAAAGAATGATGGTAAAAAATATGACAAAGAATACCCAGGACTGTTGAGAAGATAAATTCCTGTATCAGACACAAATGGGACAAACATTCCTCTCCCAAAACTCCAGCAACTGGTCTCCTCAATGCCCACATGTATACAGACTGTTGTTAAAAGAAGAGGGGATGCTACACAGTGGTAAACAAGGGCTAAGACGTGTTAAAGCAATTCAATTCGAATTACTATTTAAACAATATTTTCCTTAGTTTTTTTATATTTTATATGTTTTGTATTGAAAATAAAATTTCTATATTAACATTTTATACGGGGGTCCCACCTTTTTTTTGGAATTGGGGTTTAAATATAAAAAAACAAAAACAGGGATCGATTTGTATTTGGTTTTAATATACATTTAAAAAAATCATCATTAAAATTATATATATATTTTCCTCTCATTGCAGTTTACAAATATTATCTGGGAAATAAGATTCCCATTATATGCCAAGTCATTTTTGGAAATCTGTTCTAAGGATCCACAGGATCTGTTGATTCTGTTTGTCTGGGTTCTACATTCTGAGGTTGGAGACCTTGTGAAATCTTCTTGAATCATTACCATGGAAAAAAATAAAAATCCCAAAGGACCTTAAAAAAATGTAGATAATTAAAAATATCATGGAGCACATTTCTGGCCAAAAAAAAAAAAAAAAAAAAAGGAGATAACATGGTTACAGATAGAATTTTGACAAATGCTGAGCCAAACATACTTTCCAATCAACACAAATGGTTTTGGTTATTTTTTCCCAAGGCGATAAAATGAAGTTATAAAATAAACATTACTATGTTCCTGTACATTTGAAATCAGATTTAACTTTTACGGGATATCAGAGATTATTTCTGGCACATTTTCATGAGAGCCAATAATTCTGGAGGATTCTGTATACGCTTTAAACCTAAAGCATGTGTAACCTTACAAAAGTAACTTTTTCCAAATACTAAAATAAAAAAGTGTCAATATACAAAATGAAACTGCCATTGCCAGTATGTATGCCTATATAGAAGTGACATCATTGTGGAAGTGGAGGTGGGATCGGTTTGTGACCAGAGAGCAGAACCAGGGGGCATCTAGTGGTAATGATCACACACCTGTACAGTAGAGTGTGAACGTTTGGGTGGAGAAAAGGATTTAAAAGAGGCGAGGTGACGGCTGAGGATTGAACTTGCAGAGACGCGTGTGTGTGCGCGTGCTTTAGAATAAAAAACGAAAGCATATAAAAGAACATGGCAAAAATAAAGCCGACTTTTGTTGAGACCTGTCGCTTGCGTACTGATCCTTCATCTGCGAGCCTCTGAATTCTTCACAGTAGAACCGAAATCCAGGAAAACAAGAATAACGTACAGGTGTGTGAATGAACACTAGATTCCCCCACCTCCGTTCTCAAATCACAATCTGGTGCGGGACCACGCCTCCACTTCTACGATCTGAAAACTGAATCAACGCAGCCAGTCGGTTTCTTAGATTTAGCAGCGGTTAGTGTGAAACTTAAACGGGCTTTCGAACATGACAATGAAAATCAGGTCACCAGAAGAAGGCACGGGATTGCGCGATTACCAACCGGGTTTCTGTCCTCTCACTGTGGCCGGTAGCCACTCTGCTGCGGCATGTAACCAGGGGCAGGACCCGGAGGATCCTCGGTCAGAGTGGGCGAGTCCTCCTCCTCCATCGGACTAAAACTCAGAGATCCGAAGCTTGGCTCCTCTACCTCGTCCATGTTCAGCTGCTCGAGACCTCCGTGTCGTTTGAAGTAGGAGTGTGTGTGGTGGCCGCTGCCATCGGACAGGTGCTCCGAGTTTTCCTCGCATTCCAGTAGAGGCTGGGTCGATTCTGAACGGGAGAACATGCCCGCCTGCGTGCTGGGTGTCTGACCTTTATATCCGCTGCTCACCACAGCGGAATACTGCACGGTGCTGGCCGTGGTCTGGCCCGAGTCGGCCTCGTCATTGGAGGACACGCTTTGGCGTGGAGTGGACATGCCGGACGAGCCGCCAATGCCGCTGCTGCGCTCCTCCGAAAAGTACTTCTTGAGTGGCATCACTGACTTATCCTCATCGCACAGGGACTTACTCTCATCCATATCCACCTCCACCACGCTCACCTCTGCCAGGATGCTTTCTTTCGGGGTGTCTGGCTAAAGAAGGGCAATGAGGCGATTGTCACATTAATGAACGAATCAGAATGGGGAACATCAGTCGGCTAATGAAAGTCCAGACAGTTTTACCAACTACCTCGTCTGGAGTGTATAGTTCACTAACCTTGTTGGGACAGTCAGGTGACCAGCTAGCAATAGTGCTGTTGGATGGGTCTGGAACTTGCGGCCAGAAACGTCTCTTTAACCTTGAAAAGGGAACATAAATGTATTACTTAAGGCAGAAGATTACAGACCATTAGAAGCATTAATAAATTAAGACCCAAAACAAACACGCAATGAGACGAGACAGCAGAAGACTTCAAGAAAGCTCTATTCCTAAGAAAATAACGAGAGTCCTATTTAAATGATGGGTTCGTTGTAACAGGTGAGTTTCATGTTCCAAGCCTGCACTGTATAATATGTGTCTCAGGGTTCCCAATGAATCTGCATTGTGCACAGTTGAGGAACATTTTCACTATCTACAGTGCGTTCGGAAAGTATTCAGTCCCCCTTCACTTTTTTTTCAATGTTATGTTGCAGCCTGATACAAAAATCGCTCCAATTGATTTCTTCCCTCATTAATCTACACTCAGTACCACATAATGACAAAGTGAAAGCAGAATTAGAAATAGCCTTCTCCAGATTTGTGATGCAGCGATCCTGTCTCTAAGCTCTGCAGGAAGCTCGTCTGTTTTTTTTTTTTTTACAAAACAGGTCCGGTGTAGAAACATCTCAGCAACCTTTAAAAGAATTGGGAGGCAACTGAGGGAATTTTCAAGTGTTAGTTGCAAGGGTCTAAATACTTGTGTGCGTGAGATCCTTTTTTTTTTTAATGTAAAGACATTTCTAGAATACTGTATTGGAAAAGTCAATACAAATCTGATCATATCAAGCTACAAAATTAAAACAAAGGGGGTCTGAATACTTTCCGAATGCATTTGATGTATTAATAAACAGTGATATATTCTGCACATTTTTGTGTTTAATATTCCTAAAAATTATGTGGGGGAAAAAATGTAACCTGCAAACAATTCGAACAAAAATCACACTGTCGGTTACAAGGATCATGAGATTACTAACAGATGGACAAATGCCATGTTTTATATAAAGATCTAATATAATTATATAATTTTTAATTCATATTATGCTAGTGTTCTGTCATACATCTCATATGTTATTAAAACAATTGCAAAAATCATGTATAGTGTAGTAATAAATACTGAAAATATATAATGTATGATAATATTATACTGTAAATATATAATGTGTATGGAAATCAATATAATTCTGATAGTGATACAAATAAAGCTGATAAAATATCAGACACGTTTTTTTTACTTCTGTACTTTTTTGTCTACCTTTTTTTTTTCAAAATTGTGTTTGCATGTGTGTGTGGCGACTCACTGTTCTTTCTTCGTTATGATGAGGACCATTATCAAAACTACAAAAAACAGGAAGCCCAGGCACACCACCACAACGATCACATCGATTTCACCGTCCTCTAAAATGTGCAAGTGAACACACACACACACACACACACACACACACACACACACACACACACACACACACACACACACACACACACACACACGGTTAGAAGTAGAACATACAAATACTGAAATGTTCAATGGTACTTTCTTTTCCACTTGTCATGCAGACTACCATTTAAAGGTATATATAGAAAAGTGTAGCATCAACTTCACACCTGGAATTCACAGCTTCGAGCTCTATGTGAAACCGTGAATTTTCCAGCTGCGCTTTTTCGCCGTGCAGCGTCCATATCGCAACTTACAACCCTTTTTATTTTGTTGTTGTTTTTTTAAACCCTGGAATTTCATCCACAATTTATATATAATGTTATTACGTACCATATTTCTTTGTGTGGAAACTGGAATCAGGTCCTTTCTTTGAGCCCTCTTCGTTAGACACCTTGATGCTTACAACATAGTGACTATCACTATCCAGTCCATTCAGTTTGTAGGAGTAGGTGTTGGATGGAACCACAATGACTGCCAAACAAAACTGGTCATTAGCTATGAAAGGTCTTCACACGATAAAACAGACCCATTTTTATTATTTTTACGAAACCAATGCAATGACACGCACGCATGAACGTTAAACCAGGTGCACACTGTGCGATTTTGGCCACTGCTCTAATCTGAGGCTAAAATCTGTACATTTTTCAAGATTTCAGACTCTTTCCAGCGGTGCGACCTCTCCTACGACGATTGAGGAACCAATACGGACGCCGAACCTGATTGACGAGATTAATTGGAGGAAACAGAGTTTTTATATGATGCTACCTTTAGCGAAGGTCCGAACGCATCACGGCTTGGTGACATAAAACCTCTACAGTCTGAAATTATAGCAAATGAGATCCTACAGTGTGACATGGGGATCATGTTCATACAGTCTGACAAACAACATTCACAAAGGACTATTAAAAATCGCACAGCGTGAACCCCGTATTAGGAAGCCGATTTGACTTACATTGCTCTGTGTTTTTTGTTTTGTAGCTAATGGTGTAGTTGGTGAGAAGACCTTGCTGATCATCAATAGGAATCTCGTTCCATGTCAGCTGAGCGGTGGTTTTCCCTGTCGCAGTCACATTAACTATGGGACCGCGCAGAGGAGCTGGAGCAGGAAAAGAAGAGCGACACGTTAACAACGTTGATTCGGAATGCCCATAAGGAAATACAAAGACAAATGATCATGGAAAAGTGTATAGGAATTATGAACGAAAAGTAAACATACGTCCTTGCTGGAGATAGGCTTGTACAGTGACTTGTCTTCCTAAATTGGAGGAGCCTTGAACTCGATAAAGCGGGTAGACTGAGATGTTGTAACGTTTAAATGGCTTCAAACCTAAATGGTCGAAACACAAAATTTCATTAGCCAGCTGTAACAGTCATATCAAGCAATACAGTTGTTCCGGGTGAATTCAGAATCACATCTGAAGTACTTTCTTTTCCTCCAAAATATGAGAAAATCTGCCAATCAGCATAATAATCTGGAATGATCAACAGTTGTGTAGGTGTTTTCAACAGCACATGAAAGCCCCGCCCACTTCTGCCTAATCCCACATGCTGTAATATCATCTATATTTTACAATAATTCCCTCTCATATGCTGGTCAGTGATCAGAAACTTTCAAACACAAACGCAAAAATTGCATTCCGAGGTACTCACCTTCAATGTACATGTTGTTGACCCTGCCTAACACTCTTTGCCAGCCGATCTTTTTATCAGGCACCAAAACCCATTCTATCACATACTCATTGCGATTATAGGAGGGCGGATGCCAATTCACCAACAGCTTGCCATCACGTGCTGAACAATTCACCTGTTCCACCCCGGGATACAGACCTGCAACAGAAATCATCACAACTTCAAATTCCAGTAGTAGTATTCATTCATTACGACGGGTAACGCAATAAATAAGAAGAAGCATCGGTCTACCAATTTCCTCTTTTTCTTTAGCAAAACAAATTCTCAATGTTCACGTACTTATTCCAGGTCTCTGGATCATCAAAGTAGCCGGAGGTGAAACTCCGATGGAATTATTTGCGGTGATTTTGATTAGAGCTTTGTCTCCCTTCAGAGAGAACCTAAGCTCCTTAGAACTGATCTCATGGGTCTCAGAATGTCCATTGTTTTTAATCGTAATATTATACCCCAGTATTTTGCCGTTGGGCTTCTCCGGATCCTGGAACAGAAATGCATAAAACATCCACGCTACTAATCGTCCACAATGCAGAAGCTGTACAAAACAGTCATTTACTATTTAAAACATTTTACCTTCCAAATCAGCTTAACGACACTGTTATTCGAGGCCTCTTCATAGACTCTCCAGAGATCCACTCTGTTTGAAGGAACTGAGCAAACAGGGCCATATTAGAAAAACAGCATGCAAACAGACATCATTTAAGAGACATTAGATTAGTCTCTGGTACTGATGAACAGGCATCTTAGATAATCAAATAAATAAAGCAGTGAATGTATACACACCACCCCAATTGAGTATATAGTGAGCAATTGTGCATATAGGTGTAACTAGGGGTGTAACTGTACACAAAATTCACGGTTCGGTACGTTCCTTGTTTTATAAGTCATGCTTCGGTTCAATTTGGGTGAAGAGATGCAAAACAAAAAAATCTTTTTTCGAACAAAATTATTTTAAATAAAATGCCTGAGTGGTTAAATGATATATATAAAATAAATAGAATTAATTAAATGAATGCAATAGACTTTATTATATTAACTAAAAGAGTAATCGATTCAATTGCCACAAATTAAATTGATTAAATAAAATTTAATAAATGGAAATATTAAAATCAATAAACCATGTAGACCCCACTTGAGTAAAACAGAGGTGTGTTTTTTTTTTTTATATTGAACTGTCTAAAGATATGATCTACTTCACTTCTTCTACTTCTACTATTTTAATAATAGTTTAACAAATGTTTTCATTCCTTCCATCCTTCATTCATTCACTCCTACGATTTGAGCAATTGCCAGGATTTTCTCCTTTTAAGAAAAAATCTTAAAGCTGTTCATAAAACGCAAAAAAACGTATGTGCAAAACAAAATCTACGTTTTTTATCGCACTACAAATTGTATTTCTGGTACAGCGACACTGCGCTAACTAATTTTTTAACTCATTGTGTACGTTTTTAATCTTAATAATAATAATTAAAAAAACGAAACAAAACAGCGACACTGCGCTCCTAGTGCAAGGCGAAGACTAAACAAACTTGCAGTTCGCCACTTAATGCGTCTGTGTTAATTCGGTTCGGGACGAATACGTGTACCGTTACACCCCTAACGATTGCTATGTGTTATATAAAGCTCATGTTGTTGAAAGTGGTTCTGAAGCAGGGAGATGTCTTTAGCAGCGACTCACTGTCTTCTGGTGTACGAGCTGTCGCGTTTTGGCTCCAGTTACTCCAGTGGCTTAAACCTTTTTGACGAATGCAGCGCATCTGCACCACATACTCCGTGTAAGGCTGAAGATATTGCAGTCTGAAGGACTGGATGTACGCTTTGGTTAAATTCTGGGGTAGCTGAAATCACACGGAAAGAACAAAAACAGACGCTTTGAACAAATGCAAATTCCGGACTGGATTCTATGTGCCGTCTGAATTCTATGAAAATACAAACTAAAATGAGATATTACTATAATATATACTCCGTGTAATTACTATAATATAGTGTAATTACTATAATCCGTGTAATTACTATAATATAGTAATATATAATAACATATATAACTGACCTCTAGAAAACAGAAATCGTGGTTATAAATGCTTGATTCTTACGTAACGGAGTAATATTTCAAAAAACTGCACGTGGAAAGATACTACCTATAATTGTAATAATAAGGTAGAATGAAAACCATGTACTTATGCATGGACAAGTGTTAGTTTTGGTTGTGGTTTCGCAGTAAAGAAAAACGTAAAACATGAGATGAACATCCAGCGGCTGTGACTCAATTACTAAGAAAAGAGAGCGAGTATTTTGTAGCATGAGCTTTCAGCAATATGCTGCTGCAATGTGTAAACTCAGCTGCTGCCAGACAGACACAGATGACACTCATTTCCTGGAACAAAACTTTTGTTTGGTTTTTTTAAACTATGTGATAAGTTCTCCTTTACATGAGCCACAAACACGTTCAACAACCTGAGTATTTTAAAAGTTTAAAATAGAACAATAATCAAGATGAAGGTTAGATATTCAGTAAAATTCGACATAAAAGACACAGGTCTTCTTACCTCTTCCCAAACGCTGCAACCTGCTTTGCAGTATCTGATGTGATAACTCAGCTTTAAGACTGTGTCATGAATCGGATGTGTCCAATTCACCATTAACGATGTGGGAAAACCATCCTCTGGAATAACCCTTATATTTCCAGGTGGATTTGTTTGAACTTGAGGATAAAGGAAAAATGTATAAGACACAGTTTCCACTTTCTAACAATAAAAAAAAAAAAACAATAATAATACCAAAATATTCGGCATCATTTGACAGTTCGTCTGATTTGACAGTCCCCAGTTGGTTGTGTGCTTCTACCCAGACAGTTAATTGCAAGTGATTGGGGAAGGTTCCAACATTGATAGTGAGTGTCTGTGTTGCATTCTTGTGACTTGTAACATTTAGCATGGTGGAACCAAACCTAGAAAGAAATGCAAACATTATTAGAGAATGGAACATAAATGCAATCAAACGAAAATCCTAATGGAGTCAATTTCATGTATCCAGACAAACCATGCATATAGTGTATAACTGGTGCTAATAATTGGGTCTCTAGTCCCTGGTTTCCATGAACATGTCAGTTCAGGAGAAATGCGTGGGCCATGTTGAAGAGCAATACAATTCAGCTGCTCGGGCTTTAATGGAGGATCTGAAAGACAGGAACATACCAACATTGGTATATAATCAATTAATTAATTAAATCAATCAACCAATCATAATTTATGACAATCTCAGAAGCACTGCTAAAAATCTTGTGACAAATTGAGTTAAACAACAAAGGCGCAGTCTGTAGTTTGGATATTCAAGTGCAAACCCATTATGTACCGTAATTTCCGGACTATAAAGCGCACCCATATATAAGCCACTGAATTTGACAAAGATTTTTATTTTAAACCTAAATAAGCCGCACCTGTCTATAAGCCGTTTCTGTCTACACTGAAACTAATGAACTTTACACAGGCTTTACCGAAAGAGAGTGTCTGTTACACGGTGTAACGGGTGAAATATGTTGTGGCTCCTTTAAGAGCAGAGCGGTATTTTGGGAATAGCCTGCCGCCGCATTTTTCCGCTATTACTGCATGTGTG
Organism: Silurus meridionalis; assembly: GCF_014805685.1. Lineage (NCBI taxonomy): Eukaryota > Metazoa > Chordata > Actinopteri > Siluriformes > Siluridae > Silurus > Silurus meridionalis. The sequence continues at coordinate 20,142,660 of NC_060894.1, forward strand.
CAAGACCGAGGAATATGTCCTTATTATTTTCTGATGCTCATTTCTAAGTTTCTTTGACTAACCCATAATGCTGTTGCCAAGAAAAATAAAAAAGCACGAGTTTTGGAAACCTGTCTGTGCTTATATGATTTCTGTTGTAACTGGAGTTAGCGAGCTCTCCCTTAACCATGACTCAACGCCTTACAGCGGCTTGTATCTAAACAGTAGCCGACCAAGAAAGTCATTGTTTACTGTCTTCCTCCTTCCTTTCACAACTATTTCTCTCGGGAGTTTATCTTTTGGCATCGTCGTGCGTTTAAAAAAAAAAAAACGTTTTTTTCATAAATAAGCCGCTTCGTTGTTTAAGCCGCGGGGTTCAAAACGTGGGAAAAAACTTAGCGGCTTATAGTCCGAAAAATACGGTAGTTAAAATAAAATCTTTGACTATAAGAAGTAATTATGACGTTATAATAAGATTATTAAAGCCCATTTTCTTTCCCTCCCTCTATATTCCTACATGATTGCTTCCCCCTCCTTTTGAATTTGTCTGGTTTCCCAACCATACTTCTAACCAATCTTAGCATGGGTAAAGAGAAACACAAATATTTCACAGGCAAACATCATTAAAATGTGAAAAAAAAATAAGAAGTTACATGGCGAGTCATTCTTTCTGGACCTGATCACTGCTAGATGTACCTTCTTTATATTATTATCCTGAATTTGAATATCCTTCAAGTATAATGAACAGATATTTGATTGACCACAGACAGCTGGAAAAAAAAACGTCTATAACAGTGTAATACTAAGCTATATTACTAAAACTTTTATTTTTTGTAAACACATTTTCCTCCTCTTGCAATTAATATTTTTCTTTACTAATTTAAACCCAATGTTGTGTCCTGGAGGCAAAGTGCAGCAAAAAAAATTCTCATAAGGTCAGTAAAGATATTTTGCAGGCTATATTTAATATGATCAAATTCCCTATGCAACAACAGTGACCAGTATTTAATAAAAACAAATCATATCTAAACTCTTTTCCTCTCACATGCGTGTAAAACCACCCTCGAGACTATCTTTAGTCAACTCCCAGACCACAATACTGCTGTTCTCTTCAAATGTCTCTTCTTTTTTTTTTTAATTTCACTACTGACACAATAGTGATATATATTTATGCGAACATTCTAAACCTCAAATGTATGACCTTCTACTAAAATTCCCATGGATCTCACCAAGGATCTGTTATATTTGTTTAAGAGATGATTTCCAGATGGTCATTAAAACTGATTAAAAGACATGTTAATGTAAACAACAACAAAAAAAAAAATACTCACATCCTTTATCAAGGTAGATGCCATATATGCATTTCTCTTCGTATGAAATGTCCTGTTTGGAAGCCTTACACACCAGTGGGTTGTTCATATCACTGCTGACGTTCACAGTAACCGAAACGGCCGACTTGTTCAGCTTTGTGTAAGACTCCCTTGGAAGAGCAACAGTTCCAAAAAACCATGTAACATCATCAGCGGTGTATACTGATTCATTACAGAGATTACAGACAGCTGTGAATGGCTTCTCAAGTTCCACTACAATATGTCCTGTAGAGTCTGGAAGTATTTTTGCACAGCTATCACAGGAACCTGAAGAGACAGAGGAAAGAATTGATGTGTTTTGTTTTTTGTATAACCTTCAGTCAATTTAATGAAATAAAAGAAATTGATGTCAACATTTTGAGCTTTGGTGCTCATACTGGGCTGTAATTCTTTCACAGGGAGATTTACAGGAAAAAAAGAAAATAAATACAGTTGTTTTCTAATTCTAGTTGCTCACCAACTGTGCAGCTGAAGAGCAGGAAAAGGACAAACCCGCACAAAAGTAGTGACATGCGTTTCATGATGTCGGCTGTCAGCATCTGGAAAAGCAGTTTTTTGATTATGTATTTTGCAGCATCGGCTACATATAAAAAAGGAACACAATACTTTTACTAATTTACATGAAAAACCAACACTTTTTTGTTTCAACCACTGTTACTTTTTTTAGACACAAAGTTCCTCTTGATTAACCGTGCCACCCTAATTCTGCTTCTCGGCTACATTCCCATATCACACACAACAAATCAATATTAAACACCAAATCGAAGGTTCAAAATGAAATTAAAATCACAAACAATATAAACCGACATGTAATAATAAATGTACAAATCGTATTTCTGCACACTGCACTAACTCTTGTTTTCTTTTTTATACCCCTTGTTGTGTATGTTTTTTAATTTTAATAATGTTAAAAATTGCCCGAAAAGTTTGAGGCAGAGACTAAAACACTTAAAACGTGGGAACTCGAATTTTAACTACAGTATGTTCCGCATGCAAAAAAGATTGCATCCAGTACACATGTGCACCAAACAGAATATTTTTATATATATAAAATGTACACATATATACACACATACATATATACATTATATATATATATACATTATATATATATATATATATATATATATATATATATATATATATATATATATATATATATATATATACACACACAAAAAATTGAGATGCTATTTAAAATGTAAAAAATTAATTTTTACAGTAAAGCATATTTAAACTGTACCATTTCTCAGAAAAGAATAACATTTGGTTTTTGGTGCCCCTACCCAGACTTTTTTGCATAATTTCAGACTTGTTTTCTTTGTTCTATTGTGAATAAACCAGACCTCAAACTTTAAATTTTGCACAGGGTTGGATAATAAAACATTATACCATTCTAGCATTTTGAAATAGGTAAATAAGTTAGAGCTGGGATGCTTAGCATGAAACTGGTGCATGTCTAGTCACTGTTAAAGACAAGCATCCATTTATTAAATTCACCTATTCATCTTCTATAATGTATCCAGAGCTAATCGTAGGAACACTGAATATACACCCTGAATGGAAAGACAATCCAAACCAGGTCACCATGTACACCCATTCACACCTAGTTGTGTATTAGGGTACAAAATCTACCTACTGGTTAGTTTAGGAGATGAAAAGAAATTAAAACAAAACTCGTATGGACACCAGGAGAACATGTAACTCCACAACGACTGTACTCCAAACTCAGAGATATTTATCTGGCTTTCATTTTTGCTTTTGTACAAAAAACGTAAAATGGTCAGGAAACGCAGACACAAACATTTCCTTTGTTCAAGCTTTCTCTGAACTATTCCGAACTATCGTTTATTTAAAGAGCCCTGGACGTTAGCCATGGTCCCAAAGCAACCAATGCACTGATAAGGAACACAGACACCACCGAGGCGAAGTAGAACCTCTCTCAGACAGCATGAACAAATCTTAAGAGGAACCAGACCTGAAAAGGAAGTAATACTTTTCTAGTTCCTACTGCATAGTGTGATTCTAAATCAATACTCTCACATTTACTGTTACTTCTCCTATTATATTAAAAGATATTATATTCAGGGTGTGCAGAGATGTTTGAAAGCAGATGTTGAGATGAGCACAGGACCGTCTTTATGATTACAGAAGCAGCTCTTAGATGCAATCCAATCTACAGAAATTGAGTTAATATTAAGGGTGTGAAGGGATGTTGGAAAGAAGGGATGAAAGAAGAGTCTTGGGATGAATATAAGATCATCTTTATGATACAGGAGCAGTTCTGATGTACAGTCCATGTCTGCAGAATCCATGTAAGATTCTGTAGACGTCTGAGATGTCTGTACTCCTAAGAATGTGGTCAAATGGCATCTATTAGAGCAAATGACATGTTATTGTAATTTTCTTTCTTTTCAGCATCCCAGGATGTGATGAGAGATGAAAAAAAGGAACAAATTCATTTCATATCCCTATTATTTTTGACTTGTGGTGATGTTGCTTGGATCTAAGTAGAAAATAAATACAATTTCATTTTTTCCTAACTAAGAAGGTCAGGTTGAAAAGCCAAGAGAAGCTGTGAGATAGTGATCATCTCAGCGATCATCTCAGCGATCATCTCAACGATCATCTCAACGATCATCTCAAAGATCATCTCAAAGATCATCTCAGCGATCATCTCAGCGATCATCTCAAAGATCATCTCAAAGATCATCTCAAAGATCATCTCAATCTCTTTTTCTTTCTATTATGGAGCATACTCACAGTTCCGAGATTTAGATATCATCATTAAGATAAATTAATGGCATTTTTTTTATTTTAGACAAAACATCTAAAGCCTGTCCTGGATGAGTTGGAGGAGCTGGAGAACATACAGCAGTTCATTGAGCTAGGCAGGTCATGCTAGCAAGGACTGACTAGCTGCTCTCATATCCGCTATCTAAACAAATCAACATGTTTCCTACAGATTTGTTTGTTAAAAAATATTAAATTAAAAATAAGCAATAAAAGAATAACCCGGTTGTAATCTTTACCTGTTCACCGATTTTCTGGCATCTTGGTAGGTCGTGCGTGATGTTTCCTACAAGTTCGGCGAGCTACATTCCAACTTTTAAACGTTCCGGATTGTTACTGTAAATCAGCCCAGTCTCCTTAAATAACTCAAAATAAATATAAAAAAGCGCCGAGGCCAACTTTCAGGTGAAAACACATTCTTGTGTGCTCCACGGGAAAACACAGGCAAAGAACAAGGCACAGGAAACTACAGTCTTAAGGAAAAGCGTTCTGATTGGCCAGCATGGCTGTCAATCATTCCAATGCACGCCAAAACGGCGTCATTCACTTTCTATTACATTTCCAGTTAGTCTCCGCCCACTGACCAAAAAGAGGGGCTTCAGAGGCGGGGTTGGCCCGCCCCCTTCCTCTGCTGCAGACAAGGTACCTTCTGAGAGGAGTGAGTAAACAGGAATAGGAGTTGTGTGTGTGTGTGTGTAAAACAATCTTTCTCTGAAATAGTGACTCACTGTGAAAACTTGTACTATGGAAGCCCTAAGAGGACAGTTTTTTTTTTTCCATTTTGCTTTCAATGATTAAAATACTATATATATATAATGTGTATATATATATATATATATATATATATATATATATATATATATGTTGTGTTGGTCCCCTTTTTTGCTGCCAAAACAGTCGTGACCCATCAAGCATTAACAGCATTAACTTCTCCAGCAGTTTGAGCTACAGGAGCTCATCTGTTGGATCAGACCACACGGGCAGGCCTTCGCTCCCCACGTGCATCAGTGAGCCTTAACCGATCATGACCCTATCGCCTGTTCACTGCGGTTCCTTCCTTGGAGCATTTTTGAAAGATACTGACCACTGTAGACCAGGAACATCCCACAAGAGCTGCAGTTTTGGAGATGCTCTGGCCCAGTCGTCTAGACGTCACAATTAATCAAACTCGCTCTGATCTTTGTGTCTGCCCATTTAGTATTGGGTCACTTCACCTTTCGCTATAATAAAATTTTGCATTTACTTAACTTTGGAAACCCAAACCTGCTCCAGCATGGTGATTCCCCTGTGCACAAAGTGAGCTCCTTGAAGATCTGGTAGCGCTATACAAATAAACTTGACTTGACTTGACTTGACATGTTTTGGAGATGAAGACCTTGCTGCTATAGAGCTCTGATCTCATTCTGAACACCTTTGGGATGAAATGTGAACGCTGACTGCACCCCAGGTCTCCTCACCTACATCAGTACCTGCCTTTCGTAACACCTTTATGGCTGATGAACACAAATATCCATAAGCACACTCCAAAATCTAGTGGAACATCTTCCCAGAAGAGTGGAGGGAATTATAAGAGCAAATTGGGAATAAATGTGGAATGCAATCATTTATTTATTTATTTATTTATTTATACTTATTTGAATATTATATGAAAAATATCTGCACCTGCAGTTTTGTGTCAGACAGAGTTGTTCTTAAACATGATTCCCAGTATAAAGTGGCTCATTGGTCTAATTGGTGTCACTGTAGAGCATTTTGAAGAAAGAAATGTGTCCAAAAAGTACGTGCTCATTTATTCATGTTCATTATTTAAAACATTTAAATGAAATAATCAAATCACAGGTGTGTTTCTGTAATATGTTGGTAAACCAGATATCGTACACAGTGCATGCCGTAGACAAGAGTCTATTCTTTTGTAAAAACGTGTGGAAAAATAGGCTGATAGCTTCATAAACTTTATCAAACTTTTTAACAATGGCAATGCACTCGAATGAACCTTCTCCCTCCACAGGTCCTCGTGAAAATATGTACTGGAATTTAAGTGACCGTCCTGAAGATTTCAGTGTTTTCAAAAAGTAGTTTCAATGAGGCTGAATGATTGTGTTTTCATCACTAGTTTGCTGAAAGTGCATCAGGGTCTTCTGTCAGTGTCAGTCTCCGGCGTGTTCGGGAGTTTCGGAGGCGACGGGCTTCGTTTTCTTTGGGGTGGGATAGCAGGAAGAACTTGTATGTTCCGCAGTGGCTCGGTGCTCAGAGGAGCAGAAAAGGAACACAGAGATTGGCTTTGATGGATGCTCGGTCTGTGACTTTTAGACATTACAGGAAGAGGTAGTCCTGCTAGACTCCGTCCCAGAGAGCTGAGGGGCAGGGATTTGGACTTCCTTACTCCTTGAGATACTTGGTCAGGTGGCAGAGAGACTGAGAAAGAAGAAAAGCAATTGGAAAAATTAGTTATAGTAATGTAATTTTGATAAATTAGATAGATTTTAATTTTAACTCAATAATACTGCAAAGAAAAAGAAAATTGTGCATAATTTCTGTGAAAACATTTGTATTTATATTTCTCAATACCAGCAAAAATGAGTAGCCTTCATAGTAAGTAGTAAACAAGGTCATCGTGAAAAATGTGTCGTGAGCAATGATCTCATGTTATGGCATTTAAACTGTATGTTTAACTCAAAATGTGAGAACAGCCATTAGAATTAAGACATTAAAGCCACAAATTGAGCATGAGGTAATAGTTTGCAGGTTGACTTCCCGTCTCCACACTTGCTGAACACGCTGTGCAACATTAGCTCTGCTTCCCTCATGATGCATTATTATATTGAGCTCATATGAATCAATTGTTAATAGCGAAAAATTACACACATCGCTGCCATTTTGAGTCGTCTTTTTGACAGTCAGCTACAGCACTTCATGCATTGTGATATGGGATACTGGTATTTGGTGTATTAGGGGCATTAGAGGACATTAGAGGGAGGCTAAAAGGGGCAAGCTGTCACTCTTGGGGCCATTGAGCAAGACCCTCAACCATCAGTGCTCCAGGGGCACTGTATCATGGCTGACCCCAGCTCCTAACATCGCTGGGATATGCAAAGGAAAAAATGTACGCTGCTATAAAGTGCATGTAACAAATAAAATAACTTTCTTTCTTTTATTTTTAAGACCAGTCAGTATTAAAGCATCCCAACCCTGATTTAAAAAAAGCTTACATCTGTGAGTGCAGTGGTCACGAATAGGAGCCAAGCTGTTACGAGCCAAGGCAGAGTCCCTCATTCTCAACGGTAGAAGATGAGTATTTGCTGTTTGAATATAAAAAAAAACAAAAACAGGTGTAACATGTCCGATGTTGAAATTGTTTAGCGATATATTAGATGTGGGTTTTGTAACTCACCTTGGTCATTTCTCTGGATATAGGGTGTATGGTTAGAGCAAAGCACATCTATAGGACTTGGTGTTTCGTGCAACATCCTGTCAGATGGTGGCGTCACCCAGGCCTTGTGGTTTAGCAACTGGTTAGATTCTGTTTTCCAGGAAGGCCCAGTGGCTTTCTGAGCCTTTGTTCTGCTGTCAAACAGGTCATGTTCACTCTTGCTTTTTTGTGATCTGTGAGCCAAATGACTACCCATCTGCCCTGACACTGTTCTACGGGGTGCATTGTGCAAACTGGTTAACAAACAATTTCCCAGTGTGATCGGTGGAAGACTCTGAGTGCGTATAGGAGGTAGGCTCCTGTGGTCTTTAGCATTGGGGTCGTCAAGCCTTTCATTAGGGTCGTTAGGCTGCCTTCTGCTGTCCTCCTTGCCTGGGGGATCAACAATACAGTCAAACATGGTGATGATGTCGTCCACTTCCGAAGTCTCCTCTTGCAGGTGCTGCTCTCGGCTCAGCTCCCTTTGACGCGCCGCATTCATTTCTTTTTTTTTTTTACATGAGAAGATTTGGTTCAGAACACGGAATTTTCCTTCTTTCCTGATTGCCGGGTCACCGCTCTGGGAAAGTAAATGGCGGGTTGATTCAGGCCTGCACACAAGTAAGATCACAAGGTGTTAATAACATGTGGGAAAACCCCTTTCGATTAGATTAGTTGAAGCATGCCAAACATCCAAATGACTAAAGTTCATGCTTTGCTATCCATGACATACTCATGACACATAGTATGACACCTCAGTTATAATTAACCAAAACATTTTGCTGCCTAGGATAAATTTCTGCAATGTTAAGGAAGGAGCCAGGCTGATGTGGTTTCCTTTCACAATGAAAGAAAACACTTTTTTAATCAAGATTTTGACAAGATTCATGGTAGAAAAAAATGGGTAATACACCAAATTGAGGCAGTTTTGTAGATCCAAATTCCAGTGTTGCTTCAGCGCTGTAGTTAGAATGGGAAACCTTCTGATTTTGACACATACAATACAAACGAGTAACATTGTTACAGTTCAGGAAACCCTGTAGTTGTCAGAACTATTTATAGACCAAAATGTCATAATTTCCCTTTGTGAAGGACTTTCAAGTTGCCACACCTATACAGATTTATGTAAATTAAGGTTTGAAATGAAATGTTAGGGTAAAAACGCTAAAGGTTGTTTATCTGGATGAAAAAACGTATCTGAATGTAATACAAAAAGACCCCCCCTTGTCTGCGTATCATCAGTTGCAATGACATGCAGCCTAATGGTAAATTATTGTATATCATGTGCATTTTGCTCTCATCCTTTCCTTTATTTGGTAAACAATTTGACTAAAACTGGCATGAAACAAGGTATACACGTTCACAGAGTACACATATAAACACCGATCATGCATTATGGTTTTATTTTTTTTCAAATGGTCAATTTAAGGGTAACTTTTAAATAGAAACTCTAACCTGCTGTCAGCTGAGAGCAGTTTGATGCAGGCCGTGTGGCCGCAGTACATGGCGTACGTCAGTGGCGTGTTCTCGTTGATGTCTCTCGGACCGAGCTCGACGCCCAGCTGTAACAAAGCTTGCACACACTCCTCTTTTCCTGCTGCAGCTGCCCAGTGCAATGGCGTCCTAACACAGGTTTTTGCATAAAGAACAAAACATTGCATAATCATTCATTCATGTTTTATTCACACGTTACGTTGCAATAAATGAGCAACAAACCCATTTGTGTTTTAAAATCAGATTGCGGCAGGAACCCGCAAGCTTATGCAATGCAGCAAACATACATTTCTGCTTGCTCGAATCTTTTTATTTTTGGACTCTGGATATCATATTCCAAAGCTTTCTCAAGACATTATCCATGACTTGTGCTGTTGATCATTGAATGACTCACAATTGCTAGGATGCTATGTATAGAGACTTGAATCGCTGTGAATGAATGGCTGTGTTTAAATATAGCTAAATCACACCAACCAATAAACTGCTTGAAAACATTTAAGAGTAACGAACATTTAATTTTTCATTTTTTTCTTTTATGGTTTTTCTGTGAAAAACAAATCTTTGAATTTTTCTGGTAAAATAAAAGGGTAAAATTAATATATTTGGCTGGTGATAAGATCCATATTCCTCCTTTTCCTTTTTTAAATGTAAATATTTTAAGATCAAATAGATTATTCATTCTTTTTCCATAAAAACCTTATTTGTAGCATATCTGTGTTTAAATATCTGAGTGACTCAAGTCAGAAAATTGTATGTATGACTGGTGATGTAAACTTGAAATCGAACATAACTGGGCATGACATTCAATATACCGTTATTCATAACTCAAGCACACATGTATTTATAACATAATTTGTTTACTCAAATAAAATAAAAAAATATATCAATTTTAATCACTAAACATTTGTTTTACTCTGTAAACATTTGTTTACCAAGTCTCAAATCAAGCACCAAAAACCGCCATGATGCACACATCCGCTAATTAAAACCATCCGTGTGGAAACAACAAACATAACAAAAGTTCCGTTTAGTGTCCTGACGATTTAAGTAATTGAAAACACCATAATCACTTTAAAAGGTTTACAAGAATATTTTCCCTACATGCTCTATGGTGAATATGGTTTCACTAATAATACACATGCATTTGCATAAAGCATCCATGGCTATGATGTATTAAAAACTTGAAAAGTATTCATTTAAGGTACATGTATAACAGAAAATAATTGTGAGATTAAGTTGCGATTAATCACGAGTTAACTCGTGATCGTTTTAATCATGCCCTAATATATATATATATATATATATATATATATATATATATATATATATATATATATATATATATATATATATATATATATGTATATATGAGTGGCACACTTTCCATTCTAAAAGTTAGCCTATGTACCTTTTTTTTTTTTTTTGAGGAAGTATTGTTATTATCTTTTAAACAGAACATCCTCAAGTCGCTGTTACAGGATGCCTTTTTTTAGCTTCTGGCTGGGGATTTTATTTTTTTTTTATAACATGTTGTTTGTACCTGTGTAGTTTTTTATCAGAACATTACAGATGCATTTTTTAAAAAAAAGGTCAAAGTTTATTTCAGAAGGAAGTTAAAGAAATAAATAAAAAAAAGACATACAATCGAGGTGAAGTGAATCATAAGACAGGAAGATGTACCAATATCTTACCGCTCGTCTACATCCAGAGCCTGCAGATTGGTTTCAGGGACGTGTGCGAGTTCGTAGATGATGTCACTGTAACCTGCTGCGGCAGCAATGTGAACGCAGGTCTTGCCGTTCTCATCGTCGTAGTTTATGACGGTCGAACCGAGGTGATGATCGAGAATTAGCGAGCACATAATTCTGCTACCACTCTGTCAAACCAAGGGGGAAAAAACTCATTTTTGTAGTCAAATGAGAAATAAGAATTGATGAAATCACACTAGCTTTATTGCTTTAATCACAGGTAATTGATTGAGTGGGACGAGGTTTTGTGTTAAATTAATGATCACAGTCTTCCTGTGAGAGGCTAGAGCGAGGGATGTGTGTGTCAGAAAACCACAGGGCATCAAGACATGGGCCTCATTAGGACTGCAGACACACAGATTTTAAAATGAATACCTTTAAATGATTAACTAGGGATTAACAACAGAATGTATACCACAGTGCTGCTGGATTTGAGATTCTCATCGGTCAATAGGTGTTAATTCATTTTACATAAGAGGGTAACATTTTAATTCTCATTTGTGATTTTATTTTTGTCGATAGTAACAGCTTAAACATGGATCTACACATCGTAACCATCATTGTATGATACTGTATCATCAACATGGTAAAGTTTTCTGTAGGGAGCATTTATAAAAGGGATCTCCATTGCTTTCTATCAGTCATGCTTTCAGTTACAGAAGATAGACTGTGAACATGACCATTTATATCAAATCTTAAGTTAACAAATGTAAATCTTTATCAAATTGTAAAATACATAACATAGATGACAGATTTGGGGACACCTGAATTTTCCAGTCATGTGTGGTTCCTCCTCAAATGGTTAGCACAAAGCTGGAGGCACACAATTATATATATGATGTCTTTGGATGCAGTACCATTAACTTTACTCTTCTCTAAGAGACCCAAACCTGTTCCAGCATGACATTTCTCTCCTGGTATTAATTCTATTAAACAGTTTATTAAACAGACCGTGCCCTGGCCTCGTCACCTCGCCGACCTGACTTTACTAACACTCTTGTTGCTGAATGGATCTCCAGAAATCTCCACAGGAACACTCCAAAATTTGGTAAAACATCTATTGGAGGTTATTATAAGAGGAATGTGGATTATGTGTGGAATGGGATGTTCAAAAAGCACATAACAGGCAGGTGTCCACAAACCTTTGTCCATAAAGTATATATTACAATAATTAGGACAGAAAATGGGATTTTGGTGCAATATTACCATCAGAAATGCATAGGATATAAGTATTTTCGGTTCTGGGAATGTTTTCAATGCCATGTTGATCATTGTGCTTGATTGGGCTAGTTTTAGTTTTATTTTGTCTGTTTTTTCAGATGAAACGTGCTAAAAACCTGTCGAACCAGGTTCCTGATCAAAATAAGCTAAGAGATTGTACATATGACTGCATGTTGTTAATACTCAGTGGCTTGTTATTCATTAGATAGTGGGCTATAAGCAAGAGTCATAGCCTCTTGGCTTAGTTTGTTTTGAGGATACGGCAATGTTATGTGAACTGACATGTTTTGTGAGCATGTCACAACACTGCATGCAACTGTAAACGGATAAAATCAGTGCCATTGTAATCTAGACCAGCATTCTCTGTGGTGTTTTTTTTTTTCTACTCAATATCTATTGCTTATCATATCACATTATTACTCTCTTATTACCTCCAACTGTTTTATTACCCACTGTGACCAGCTGGTTTGATGTTTGTAGCAACTGTTTCATTTTTTTCCTCTTTCCACCTTTTTCAAACCTGTTCTCAGGTTTTTCCTTTTTTATAGCATATCAGTGCACAAATAACTGAGTCACTGAGTGATGTGTCACTGTAAAAATAAAACTAAACATGAATGGACAGGAAATTCAGTATGTATTCATTCATAATGCTTTCAGTAGTTTTGTACATGGAAAAGCAGGGTGTGTAACAATTTGTTATGTACTTTTTGTAAATTCAAAACATTTAGTAGAACCATGATTGGGCAATTTAGGTAGCCTCTAGAGATTAAGTTTACATTTAAGTAACGTTTACAGCATTTGGCAGACACACGATTTATCCAGTTCGACTTACATTTATCTCATTATCCCATACAACTAAGCAGTTACAGGGTTGTTCAGGGGCCCAAGAGTGGCAGCTTGGTGTGACTGGGATTTGAACTTCTTACCTGCACAGCCCAGTGAAGTGCGGTTTTAAAGTCTTTATCGACCAGTGTGGGATCTGCCCCTTTTTGCAGCAGGGCCTGTACATGCTCTGGGCGGTTATGGAAGGATGCCCAGTGAAGAGCTGTCATGCCCTAAGACAAAAGCAACAATTTTACTTATAATATCCTAGAAAAGCAACTTAGTTACCCATTATAAAACAAAATAGTTATAAATTCTGCCGGACACAATGTTTTTACATTTAAGTTTTATGACATTCACGTGTTAGGGCGTTATACATATCTGCTTTTAAGATATTAAACTATAAATATATTTACTGGTCCCTTCTAAGCATGATTTAGTACTTCGTATATCCTCTCTGATGTTCTGTATGTATAAAGCTATGCTTTTCACTCTCAGCAAACATAAATTACATGATGCAATAAAGTTATATTTGACTTCTAGAGCATCCAACTCTATTTTTTGTGGTGTCTAAATGTCACCATGTGTGAAACCATAGCCAAAGGTGAGTCATGGTGGGGTTTTAGCAGAGAGCAGATTTTGTCTGATTGTGAGCATGAATCACACTCAGGCTCGGTCTTACGGATGACTAAGGGTAATAAGATGAATGCTAACAGAAGGCAAGATCTTTTTTAACCTGACTATATCAGGGCTGCTTGAAAGTTTAAACGTTTTCGATATGCTATTTTTCAGCATACCTGAAATGTGATTCTAAAGTCCTGAAATCTGATTTTACATTAATTTGATGAGCAAACTTATCCAGCATTAGATATCTTGCTGAAAAATCATGGGATAATTTGCATTCAGTAACTGGTGTGAATCCAAGGGTCATTTCTTGGAAGAGTAACAGTGGTGGTGAATTTCCTGCATTCTTATGTACAGTAGAGGAGATAATAATTTGGTCCCCTTCTGATTTTGTAAATGTACTCCCTTACAAAGAAATAAACAGTCTAGAATTACCTACATGCCCATTAAAGTCTGCCCCAATCACCATTCGTTCATTCCTGGTACACTCTCCACCACTTTATCTAACTCACACCAGAATTTTTCCTTCTTCTCCATCTCACAACCCACTTGTGGAGCATAAGATGGAGCACACTGATGACATTTATCATCACTCCTTCAACTTCCAGCTTCATGTTTATCACCCTGTCAGAAACTCTCTTAACCTCCACTATACTCCTAATGTACTCTTCCTTCAGAATCATCACTACACCATTTCTCTTTCCATCCACACGATGATAGAACAGTTTAAACTCACCTCCATTGTTCCTGGTCCTACTCTTTTTCCACTGGGCTCCTGAACACACAACATATCCAACTTTCTCCTTTCCATCATATCAGCTATCTCTGTCTCTTTATCAGTCATAGTACCAACATTTCAAGTACCAACCCAAACATTCTCTCTCCTAGACCTCTCCTTTCGCTGCTCTCTGTAGACGTCTTCCTCCTTTACTTCCCCTCCTTTGGCCAACAGTAGCCCAATTTCTACCAGTACCCTGTTGGACAACAATACCTGTGGCGGTAGTTGGTAACCCGGGCCTCGCCTGATCCAGTATAAAATATAGGTTCATGATCCGCATATTTGATTTAGCACATGTTTAATGCTGGATGTCCTTCCTTACGCAACCTTCCCCATTTATCCGGGCTTGGGACCGGCACTAAGAGTGCACTGCCTTGTGCAACCCTAATGGCTGGGTAAAAAAATTAAATAAATAATAATAATAATAAATAAATTATAATAAATTAATACTATATATAAATTATTTTGTATTTAATTGAATTAACTATGTATTTGATCCTCTACAAGCCAGCAAGAAATCTGACACCCACACACCCAAATAGATCCTGTACCTTTAAAAAAAAAAAGCTCCTAATATCAACTCATTATGTGTATAAAAGACACCCTCACAGAATCAACCACATCCATTCAAACCTCTCCAGCACCATGGGCGAGACCAAAAAGCTGTCAAAGGACATCAGTGACAAGATTGTAGACCTGCACAAGGCTGAAATGGGCTACAAGACCATCAGCAAGAAGCTTGGTGTGAAAGAGACCACTTTTAGTGCGATAATTAGAAAATGGAAGAAATACAAGATTAGTCAATCGCCCCGGATCTGGAGCTCCATGCAAAATCTCACCTCATAGGTTAAGGATGATTCTGAGAAAGGAGAGGGATCAGCCCAGAATTACACAGGAGGAGCTTGTCAATGATCTCAAGGGAGCTGGAACCACAGTCACCAAGAAAGCCATTGGTAACACACCGAGGTCTCTGTGCTCAAGAATGCACATGAACAGACCTGTCTGAATTTTGCCAACAAACACCTGAATGATTCAGAGTGGGCTTGGGAGAATGTGATGTGGTCCAGTAAAACCAAAATTGAGCTTTTTGGCATTAACTCGACTCGCCATGTTTTGAGGCAGAGAAATGCTGAATATGACCCCAAGAACACTGACCCCACTGTCAAACATGGAAGAGGAAACATTCTGCTTTGGGGCTGTTTCTCTGCTAAGAGTACAGGATGACTTCACCACATGAACTGTAGAATCTTGGATGAGAACCTTTTGGCCTCGGCCAGAACACTGAAGATGGGTTTTAGACGGGTCTTCCAGCATGACAATGAGCAAAAACAAACAGCCAAGGCAACATTCTGATGGTCTTGTAGCGTAGTCCAGCCTTGTGCAGGTATACAATCTTGTCCCTGACATCCTTTGACAGCTCTTTCGTCTTGCTCATGGTAGTGAAGAAGTTTGAATGGAAAAGGTTGATTTTGTGATGGGTGACTTTTATACACATAAAATTTTTTATGGATTTCTCTCTCTCTCTCTCTCTCTCTCTCTCTCTCTCTGTTAAAATAAACCTACCATATAAATTCTAGACAGTTCAATTCTTTTTTAAGGGGTTAACTCACAAAATCAGGAGGGGATCAAATTATTATTTCCCCCACTGTATATGTCCTGACTATTGGCAAGATGTTATTAACATTAAAATTATTAATATTTATTTCTAACATTATTATAATGATGATGGTTATTTTTAAGCACAGGTTTGTATCAATGCACTGATTTGTAGTGAAATGTAAACCCAATCGACTCCTCAGATCTTTGCGCATTAATAAAAAGGAACTATAAATACAGGATAAAATATATTAGATAAAGTAGTTAAACTAACAGCTTCTTCATCTTCTGTTGAAGTAATAGCTTCTGAAGTGTCTTCTATGGACAAAACAATCTACATAAACCTGTTTATTATGTTGTTATAACAGCTTGCCATGACATGCAGTTATATGCTCTACTATGAAATGAAACATTTTATATTGTATTAAAACAAATCACATTTGCACACATCGGTCACCTCTGACTTACATTTCAACCTCATAGTTTTTGCACCTCAGCTCTGTTATGTTAATATTTACTCCTTATAGCAAACATACGTGGTAAATAGTAAATTTTAATAATAATTATAATAGTAAAAGAAGAAATGTTGAAACTTTTCTTACCTCATTGTCTTGATGATTTATTTCACACAGTGTTGATTGCTGCAATAACACAGCCATGAGTCTATGAATGACAAAAATTGCATAATACTATCAGAAACATAGTCATAGTACTCATACTATATATGATTAATAATATACACTATGAGGGCAAAAACAGAGATGTGCAAAGTAGCAGCCTGGAGATAAAAATAGCTTTTGGTGACCCTTGATATATATATACATATGATTTGATATTTTATATATATTTTATATATATAAAACAGATCTATTGTATCATGCAACAGTTGCCTTCATAGAATGTTTGTGCATCTTTGTGCTAAAGTTTTTGACCAACTTATCCATATGTGGTTCTTCCCCAAACTGTTGCCACAATGTTGGAGGAACACAATTGTGTAGAATATCTTTGCATACTGTGACATTTAAACTTCCGTTCACTTGAACATGTTTCAGCAATTCACAAAGCAATGTCTAGACATCACTATTTGGTCCTTGTCAACACCTGCTGAGACAGACAGACAGACAGACAGACAGACAGACAGACAGACAGACAGACAGACAGATAGATAGATAGATAGATAGATAGATGATAGATAGATAGATAGATAGATAGATAGATAGATAGATAGATAGGATAGATAGATAGATAGATAGATAGACGGACAGACGGACAGACGGATAGACAGATAGATAGATAGATAGATAGATAGATAGATAGATAGATAGATAGATAGATAGATAGATAGATAGATAGACGGACAGACGGACAGACAGATAGATAGATAGATAGATAGATAGATAGATAGATAGATAGATAGATAGATAGATAGATAGATAGACAGACAGACAGACAGACAGACAGACAGACAGACAGACAGACAGACAGATAGATAGATAGATAGATAGATAGATAGATAGATAGATAGATAGATGGATAGATGGATAGATAGATAGATAGAAACCCCTGGTCTGAATGATTTATTAAATTATTAAATTTAATCTAGTTATGTCCAACAATTTTGCCATGCAATAAATCTTAAATAGATGTAGTATACTTGCAGAAGTATTAACTCTAATCTGTTCCTATCAGGCTTGCACTAAAGTAAGGCTAATTAGTCATATTTTGCACAGGGTTCCCAAGTTGAGAAATGTAATTGAAAAACACTTATGTTTACTCAAAGCGTCTGGAGACTGTATTAAATCTGCACACACTGCTCATTATAATCATTGCTAGTACAGTGGAAACAAGCTGCCAGATGGACAGAGAGAAACAGGAAGCCTGACTGAGTGCTTAATTTTTTATTGTTGTCCTCACACACCAACACCAGAATACAGTAGTGCAGATTTGAAACAGAGCTGTAAAAGGCCTGTCTTTTCCTCTCCTGCCATTATGGGAAAGGAAAAGTGCTGCTGGGAATGCCTACGTGCAGAGCAAAGGTCTCAGGTTGCTATAGGGACTGCATGCATTTACCGGTGAGGGTGTTCCCATTTGAGGAAGGGAACGTTTATTAAGACACACAATGCATCTTGGCCTAGTGTTGCTGATGTGCTGACCCAGCAGCTGGGTCTACTTCAGCATACTTTCACTTCCTCTTGCGGGCTTTGGTTTCTAAATTAATCCAAGGCAGTTCTACAAAGCGAGTCAAACCAGTTCCTTTTAAATATATGAAATATTATTCCATATTAATATTGAGTCTTTGTTTTATAGTTTAATGCTTTCACCATACTCAACCAGCAGTGATATAACCACAGATTATCAGGTCTTTTTTAAATCATTCCTGATGAATACTGAAGAATGAATAGCTTTCGGAAGTGATTTTATTCCCAAATGTGTGTATAAAGATCTTATTTGCTTGATGTCAAGAACTTCCCTGAACTTTTAATTCAACCATTTGAATGGTACATTAGATATGCAGCTAGATATGCTTTAGTAAGGAAAATCATGACTGTTTTAAGTCTGTGTGTGTGTGTGTGTGTGTGTGTGTGTGTGTGTGTGTGTGTGTGTGTGTGTGTGTGTGTACCTGAGGTCAACCTCAGCTGTAGCAGCATGAAGCGGTAAGCGACCGTTCTTATCAGGGATATTCTGTTTTGCTCCATTTCGTAGTAGACACACACAGCCTTCCAGCCAGCCCTTTGAAAGATTACATACAAAGCCGTATCAGTGAACCAGTTTGAAAAGTCACACAGATGCAGTGTAATTTTGTCAGGCAAGCCAGGTGGTGGAAAATTTTAGAGCCAAAATTAAACACAAGATAACGAGAACAAAAACTACAGCAACAAAAAAAATGTTGCTAATAAACTACTGAACATCGTTGCTGTTCATATTCTGTCAGTGACAAAAAAAAATACTGAAGCAATTTAACACTTCATTTATGCTAGAACTGACTTTCAGTTCTCATTTCCCTCAGTCTCCAACCTTCTGTAGACTGGTTTCGTTAAAAAAAAATATATATTCTGAATATATTTCATATTTGCAGGTAAAAAAACAATTGATTTATATATAATTATTAGTTGATTAGTGAAAAAATACTTTTATTGTTTAGAAAGTGAACAATAATTTGAGAACAATATTTGATTTCTCCTCGCTAAACTGTTTCTCGAGCGCGTTCTCTCAAGACCACTGCTGTTATGTAAATATGAAGTATCACAACACTACGGAGACCGAGCCGTGTCCTGAGAGTCACATAGAACACAGATTAACATGGCAGAGGTAGAGCTGTAACTTCCTGGATTCAGAACAGAAAAGGAACGCCTGGTTGAATTAAATTTTTTGTTTGCACAAAAAAGGCCTGTTTGTGAAAGGGCCATGTGTTAGAAGTAAAAAGCCACTTGAGTGAATTGATGATTTGATGTCTGTGAACAATTTGTAACATACTGAATTGCATAGCATCATATATTTTCCTTTGCATCGCATTACATTGAATCGCATCGTGTTGAATCAAATCAAAATCGGATCTGCATCGTAATGGGGTGAATTGTATCATATCACGTCAGTAGCTGCTTTATATGTATCTTTATTGCATCGTATCATTGGCTATGCATCAAGATGCCTACTGTGATATCTATATAATTTTGGCTAGTTTCCTCTTTTATGGCTGTTTAGTTAAATCCATAATAGTTTCCACTGAGGGATCTGAACAGCTAGCAGGTGTTTGCTATTCTTCTTCCAGACAGAAGAACGCTCAAGAAATGACACAATCGTGAAATTGTTTAAAGCTACTGTTACACAAGAAGTGAACTTCATTACTGGTTTGAACACCCAGTGCTCTTGACTTCACAAATCTGATTAAATAAATGTTGATTCATTTAGTATTAATACAGGTTGTGTTTTACAAGCTATTAATGATCATTCTATTAATTCGTGGCACTGCCTCGCTCTGTTTAAGGTTGTCCACAGACTACGCTACTGGAAAAAAAAACGGCATCAAATTTATATCAGAGTATCTCACTTCTTTCAGATGAATGCAAATCAGTTAATGCTGATATATCCCGTCGTTTTATTTTTGTCCCAAGATGAAGAGATGTTGATGTGACATTTTTACTTTCAGAAGTACCACATATGCAAATTAAGCCAACACTCATCAGTCTTGGACTTTCCCGTCTTACACATACACACAAATTTGATATTGTCTGAAGGGGAAATATGAACAATTTGATAAGATGTGACATCCGTTTATCTGTCACATATGTGAAAACCCTATTATTAATCATATCATATAATAATAATTATTATTATTACTATTATTCTCATTTAAATATTAATTGTTTTAACATTCCTATTTGTGTTGAACAGAATGTCCTTTTTTTTGTATATAAATTAAATTTTATCTAACAAAAAGAAATATTTTATTATTGATCTTTTTATATATATTAGATTTTTTTTGTACTCACTTAACTAATCTGCACTTAACTAATCTAACATTTTTTTCATAGGTCAGAGAGAAACGGAAAGAAGCTGGGGAAGGAACTGTTATAACAGTTCATATATAGTTATAATTCAGATATAATTGGCCAGATTTTAGCATGTACATTTATCAGAAAGTCATCATTTTCTGGTAACAGTAACTTCAATTCAAACACCACACTGTCACCTGTCACTGATTATTTTCCTATTTCAGCACACCCTCTCACATTTTATTCCTTACATGGAAATTCCAATCCCACAGTGCATCCCCAAAGCTCTGGCTAGTACCAAGTATGTAGCGAGGGAAAGCGAAGTCCTGCCACAGGCATCCTGAGTGTTGATCGATGCACCCATTTTCAGCAACAGCTTGACTGTGTCCACCTGTCTCCCAGAGACGGCGTGCATCAGCGGTGTCGAGCCTGGGCCAAGAACAAAAGCAGAAGGCATTTGAGGACTTTCAGGCAAGGTCTACATGTGCAGAAGAGCGCTGTCTTCAAATTACATCATCTAAATATACCTGGTGAAGGTGAATGACAGCAGCCAGGACGAAGCCTGGTATAAAGTGTGGCATTTTATTTAACTTATACCAGCACATAACAAAATCTACTTTCTTTTATTTGGAAATTTTATACTATATATGGTAAAAATATATATTAATTGAAGTAAAATAGAATGAAGTATGTAACTACACAATCCTGTTCAGTGTTGCTTAAACAATTATATACTATCTTAAAGAATTAAAAGGGCAGTTGTATGGGAAAGTCTCTGGCTATAGCTGGGTCGTATTGTACATGCCTTCACTGTCACAGCACTCCAGAATGGAAGGATCTTCACATATCGTGGTTGTCAGACTGTTGACATCCCCTGTAGCCGCTGCTTGGAACACCACATTCAAGTCCACCTCCTCAGCACAGTCTGACAGGAACAAAATGTGCATTTAAATTCATTAACTTGGCAGATACTTTTCTTGATCCAAACCGGCTTACACGCAAGGCAGTCCAAGTATCTAGCTGTTGAAAGATTTAGTCTTTACAAGAGCTATTTACTTTTACAGATCTCCCATATTTCCATGTAAGATTTGGTTAATTAACTCATTAAAATAGGTGATAGCTGAGAATAATGAGATATTCTTGGATTGTGGCTCTGACCAGCTCATTTGGGTCCTAAATGTTTAACTGCAGTCAGATACGTGAATGAAACAAAAACATGGATAAAGTTCATTTTCCTGAGTTCATGGTTCCTAAACTGAACCTATATTGACCCTAAACTTACCCTGACACTACATCAGGCCAAGAAAGACTAACCATTGTTTCATTGCTGGCCAATGGGTCAATCTTCTTCTTCTTCTTCTTCTTCTTCTTCTTTCGGGTTCTCCCATTAGGGGGCGCCACAGCGGATCATCCGTGTCCACACCCCCACTGTACTCTACATCTGCCTCTGTCACACCAACTACCTGCATGTCTTCCCTCACCACATCCATAAACCTCCTCCTTGGCCTTCCTCTTTTCCTCCTTCCTGGTAGCTCCATCCTCAGCATTCTCCTACTGATATACCCCATGTCCCTCCTCTGCATATGAGTCAATGTTCTTGTAAATTAAATAAATGTTGTTGATAAATACACAAGTTTTATAAAGAAAAAAGCAAGAAAGAAGAAATGCTTATCATAATGTAAAGCACATTTTTCACGTGTGTTGTCCTGCAAGGCACCCTGTGCTGGTCCAATGTGTTGTAGGATATAGGAAGAGGACTTACAAAGGCCCAGAGGTCCCGGATTTGCTGAACTATCTCTGCTTGAGCTCGATCTTGAGCCTGTCCCTGGAACACTGCACAGGAATAGACCCTAAATAGGATGCAAGTCCTAGGATCTCAGGACATCATGCACATGCATCTAGAAGTTATGTTGTAGATATTCTATAGCATTCTTTTCCAGCAAGGCAGGAGCTGCTTCAGTGTCATATGACAATAGTCGTAGCCTATTGAAAGCTTTGACACATTTCATCAAAAGTTCCCTAAATGTGCAAACTTCAGGTATAGAACATTAAACAACCATTTGGGTTTAGTGCTAACTATAAACCTGGTGCGGTGGGTTTTATGCTCCCCAGGCACATTTTGCTTTACTCTCCCATCAGTAACCCATCAGGCTGAACAGCCACTGATGCGAGCCGGGCGTCACCATAGCAACAGCAGCAGCGGGCTGTACCCCTTTGCCCCCCCTTCCTACAGCTTACCTTTAGGCTGGTCAAAAACGGTAGCAGAGGGAAACTCCATGACTGAGAATCACCAGCACCAGCACCAAAGAAGGAGAACACACAGCTTCCAGAGAGAAGGAAGAGTATATCCGTTCCTATGTCATGGTTGGTTGGTGCTCCTGTTCTCCCCTGAATTACCCTGAGATACAGATATAAATGCAGGATGAAGGAAGAAGGGGTAGAACGAGAGAGAAAGCTTGGCAGGAGAAGTCGGAAAACGCGTGGACTCTAAGGTGAAGAAGAGAGGAGAAGAGAGGAGAAGAGAGGAGAAGACGCGCCGCTTCTCCGTGATCGATGAGCATGAATGGGGGAATCGCAAGGTGCGCACTGCGCACGCGCAGAACCGACACCGACAGCAACACCACCGCCAGCAGCATCAGCATCCCAAAGCAGCCTGGTGTCTACACGACCTCACGGACTGTTTTAATACTAATCGAGACCCGTCGTGCCGTAATTAACGGGTATCAAGGGGTCATGTTACACTTTGAGCTGGAATAAAATGTCAATAAAGAGGGATGGAGGTAACCCAATCTGGAACCCCTTAAACATGAAGAACTGTCCGAATGTTTAGCTCATGCATGGATATTTTACCTAAAGCTGTTAATATAAAAGTTGTCAATAGGAAACCTATTCCTGGGTGAAAATTGGTTGAGGGTCTGTTCATATCTCACATGGCTGTCATTCTTGTTTGTGGAAAATGCAGTGAGATATTCAGTATAAATAAATAAATAGATTGCCAACTTGGTGATACCGGGACTTAAACCGCTGACACTTCCCCTATTTGTGGGGTCAGCCATGCTACAGCAAACCGAAAGCAGATAGGGATAAGTTCCTTGCTCAAGGGCCCGACATGGGCTTGGCAGTGCTAGGGCTTAAACCCCCCATTGAACCACATTACAAACCTTGCAAAGAAAGCATGTCTGAATTATAAACCAAATCTGGGCATTCCTATAGTATATTTTTAGACTATCAAACCATTTTAATCCTCCATTCATATTTATCAGTCAGCCTGAAACCATGGGAACCCTCGAGGATATTGGCTAATGATGAAAAATAGACACTTAGGACCGGATGTGTAAAAAGAGCTCAATGGTTATTACAAAGCTGAAGGAATGTCTGTTCTGGACAAGGCAAAGTTCAACACATGCTTTGGATTTCTGAAATCTGACTTCAAACTGTAGTAATCAGAGATAAAAACCTACACACTTCCGGGATGTGTCACTGCGAAACACACAATTGCACAATGCAGTTTTTTCAACTAATATCATCATTAACTTCAAACTAGATTTATATTCTTAACTTTCTGGCTTCAGGTTTTGATTTTAAAACATGCAGGTTTTTAACGATCTCATAACTAGATGGGCAAAATCAAGCTGATTATATGTAATGGACCTTTACACTACATGTATAAGTGTATTAGTCCAATAATATATCAATACAAATTCTTCATGTATCTATATAAACCTTTGCTGATGGCTTAACGCTGAGGTTTTTTAAGACTGCTTCACAAATACGCAGTCAAGGGTTTGAAGCTGAACTTCAGTCACTGCTTCATGTCTTCTCTTGGTGTCTGCATGGGTTTCTTCAGGGTCCACTGGTTTCCTCTGGCCTCTCAAAAACAGAGAATTTGATAAACTATCTGAGATATATCATCCCTTTTAATAAGTGTGTGAATGTGTGTGGTGACAGTGTGGTGTACCATCTGTGGTCTGTTTCCACCTTGGACACCAGAATGGTCTAGAAGGATTGGCTTATGTTAGGATATGATAAAATGGTTACCGAAAAAACAAGTAGTAATAATGCATACATCGAGATATAAGTGCTTTCTGTATTTTATATAATAAGAAGAGTTATATTGTAAATGTTAAAAAATATTTAGTGACACCTCAAGTGCCATACCATTATGTACCAGTAGGTGTCGACACAATCTCAGTAATTATATAAGCCGTGAGCGACAGGAAGTTTGTGAAGTCACGATTCCAGTTTTAAGTAATTTTGTGGCCAGGCATTATACAAAAAAAAAAAAATGATAGGTGTAACTCAATATGCACTTTTTTTGTAACACACGATGAACATCTATGGAAAATTCCTCACAATTCCTATTTTCAGGTATTTTACAATTATTGGACAAAGAAATCAAGCTGTTGCTAGACACTTGTCCAGAGTGTCTGGACAAGTACACATAGCCACCTTACACCTCCTTTTGGCTTTGTCTAATCCCCACAGTTTTATGGCAGGAAAAATACTTAATTTTACTCGTGATCTTCCCCTCTCACTGAAAACACACTGGCCAAACAAGGGGATTTTGGTTAATTACAAGGGATAAACATGTTTTAGGCAAACAGACAAGAAAGGCAGCAACTTCCATAAACAAAGGAAATCCTTGGGCAACAGGCGTCCCTGAAATCTGCTGACCTAGTCAGACGTGAGCAGAAGAAGAAAGACCTTCTTATACGATAAATAAAGGTTCAGTCGATTTTTCATGCACTCTCAGATTTATGTTTCGGGTTTCAGGCTCGTTTTTTTTTTCTTTACATGAAATAAAAGGGCAGTTCTATTTATTCGCACTGTAAAGCCTGAAAACCAAAACATAAGTGATAAAAGATCATTCAATTGCATTCATGTTCACACTGTACTTGTAGATGAAGAAGAGAAGTAGATAAAATGTTTTTTTTTGGACCTGTCTTTCAACCAACACAATGTAATGTTAATCCCTTCCGTCGCATAAAAATATTTTCAGCAAGTCTGGACAAGCATTAGGATTAGAAAAAGAAACTCTGGAGTGTAGCTGACATGTACGTTTTGTTCCATGTGGTAGTGGTGATGGCTACAAACCTTTGAGAACAATGCTATAATGATGAACTATACTTTCCTGGATCAGCAGCTATTCATTAAGGGAACACAGGCGGCGTGTAGGAGGCACGCCATTGTGACTGTGGTAACCGAAGGTAAACACAAAAGCTGGAAAATAATCTCGTGGATTAGTTATGAGTGCATAATGCTTAGTGAATGTAGCATTGGGTTCTCACATCTGACAAGTCATATGCTTGTTGTCACATGCCTTTCAGTCACTGACCTTAGCAAAATCTCAGACTTAGCCTGCAATGTCCAATACAGTACACAGCGGCTTTTCTGAACCCACACAGTCAGTGACAGAGGTTAATGTAGGCTAGCTGCCTCCACTTATGCTAAATAGGCAACTACAATATTGTAATGTTTTTAAAAGGATCCAAAGACCTTTTCATGGTCAATTAAATGAATTATGTATTAACACAACAGAGTTAAGAGGTGAGGCAGTTACTCTTCTTTTCTTTCATCATTCTAGTTCTAGCAAAAAAACCCAATGCTTTTTCTTGCATATTAATAAATAATTTGTTTATTTTTTACAGTAAGTGGCTATCTGCCAAGAAGATCATGACCACTGAGGCTCTTTAAGATGGCTGTTTGCTCTCTGAGCCTGTGGGTAGGCTCTTTGTTTCTTGGTATTTGCAACGAGAAAGTCAGTTGTGTGGGAGACGCCAGGCTTCATCTAGTTTCTAAATGGTGCAGGATGAGATGTTGGAACCTGTGGAGCCAATGTACACACACACACACACACACACACACACACACACACACACACCTTAGGTAGGACCCAGGCAGTGCTGTTATTTGCATGCTTAATGCCAAAATGTCAATATTTTGCAACATTAGAGTTAGAAACTAAGCTAGCTAAGAATGTTTAATGTAGTGCAACATTAGCGAAGCTACCTAAATTAAGCTAGCTAAGAATGTTTAATGTAGTGCAACATTAGCGAAGCTACCTAAATTAAGCTAGCTAAGAATGTTAATTGTGGCTAATATTACCACAGAATTTGGTGTAGTTTTTTTTATTTTAGGTTGACTATATATAAGGTAAATTTAGGCCGACGATAAAATGTCTGCTATTGAAATCATCATCTAGCAAGTTAGCTAACAAAAGATAAGCAATGCTTTAAGTGTAGCGAATGTTATTATTACTGTTATAATTATTATTTTGTAGCATTTGACTAATCTGTCAGTAACAAAAACGAATGCTTTAGTAAAACTAAATAATACTAATATTCCTCACATTTTTCAAATTGACTTTTTGTGAAGTATAAAAAGCTTTATGTATTTGCTATATTCCACTAAAAGCAACACAGTAAATGGAAAAACTAAATAAGTGCACAAAACTAGTCTTCACTAGAAAAGTATTTGAATCCGCCAGCACCACTGGGGTGTTTTTCAAATGACCCATCATAAGAAATGGTTCCAAAAATGACTGCCAAGTGGAATGGGGCAAGCTCCTGAGCAGGAAGTGCTTACAGAGGAAGTCCTGCTGTTGTTACGGAATCTGGCTGATTTTTGGGCAGCATGCATCCTCCTCTCTGACCCCCTGCATGGATGTTAATCTGACTTTCCGCACCTCTTTCTTATCTGCACATTGACATATTAGAGCAGAGGGCAAGATCAAGGACGCGTTTTGTATTTTTTTAAGGCTCGATGTCGGTGTTATAAAAGTGTGTGCAAAACATGATCATCACCATAAATCTTTACATGTGCGTTTCAAACTTTATGTGTTGGATATGTGTTGAACTAGAGAAATGTTTGGATTTGTTATCAGCTGGAGGAAATTCAGAATACTGCAGACCCAGAGAAAGTAATCAGATCTTAGGGAAAGGTTTTATTATAATGCTTAGGTTCAAGATTCTAGATTTTAATAAGAATATATCCTTAAACCAGGGGTCACCATCATTTAAAATATTTTCACAGATTGTCTATTGCGGTGTGTTTGTGTGTGTGTGGGGGGGATTTTGTAAGATACTATATATATACACAATATGGCCACTTCCTGTCATCGCAGGGTTTTTTCTCTTAAAAGGAGAAAATCCTGACAAGTCTGCAAATCTAGAGAGTGAATGATTGAAAGATGGAAGGAATGAAGACATTTGTTGAAGTATGCTGAAATAAGTAGCACAGTCCAGTAGAGCATATATTTACATAATTAAATATTAAACGTAAAACACACACTAACACACACATATATACACACACACACACACACACACACACACATATATACACACCTGTATTACCCAAACAAATGTCTAACAAATGTGAACAATTAAATTCATTTTTTTATTTAATCAATTTAATTTATGTACAATTTAATCAATATAATAAAAACAATAATAATTATAATTTTTTTTAAACCATTATTTTAAATATTATGCAACCAAGCGGTTTTAACAGTTTAAAAATGTTTATGGTCATAAATTTTACTTAATAATATCACTAATATATATATATATATATATATATATATATATATATATATATATATATATATATATATATATATATATATATATATATATATATATATATATATATATATATATATATATATATACATATATATCATATAAATAATATAGTTCATATCTAGAAAGCTTGGTAAAAGGCATATATGATAGCTGATAGGAGTGTTACACTAACTTAAAACACCATTTCTTTATCCTTAGGGAGCAGAAAACATGTCAAACCTTGAGGTAAATGGGCCAAAACATCATGAGACCACATCAGGTTTCATTCCTTGTAGCCAAAAACGGGAGCCAGAGAGCTTCTGCTGTAACCTGTCCACCTAATGAGTTATGCATTTTAAGATTACATTTCTAATCATGAAATCTGGACAGATAGTTTATTTCAGTTACCATTGACTTTCTATCAGCTTGAACTGGTTTGGCCATGTCTGTTGACCGCTACTATTAAATACTGCTGCTCACTGTATGCTTATTTTTGCACCAGTCTGTATAATCAAGCAACAAAACCCATTCAAAATGATTTTAAATGGTTTCATACAATCATACAATTGATTACAGATCATATTTGATATTGTCTGCGCATTATTATGTGATGTAAAAATATCATCTTATTTGAAAAAAAAGCTTTGTTTATTCAAGTTAAAGTTGCCTTATCCAGTCTCATGATTTAATCTTCAGTATAAATGACCACTAATTTGCACACAAAAAAACAAATTTAATCATCAAAGTACATCACCTTTATACTCTTAAATGTATCATGAGCTGGGTCTATATAACTAGGCAATTGATGCATGTGTTTTCAATTTAGGGAACACTATTTCTAATCTTTGATATCTCGTTGCTCATTAAGAGTAGATTTCGTGCCTGAATGAGCAAAGAAACTCGTGCTTTTCAGCACTGCTTTAAGTGCCTGTGTTTCTGCCAGGCTCTCCTTTTCTTCAACGTTATTAATTCACTTGGAGACACGGTGGGGTTCAAGTTAATGGAATTACTGAGGATTTGGCTGAACCCACTTGCTCCACTTGGCGAACGAACCAACGGACAGATTCCTATTTTCTTTTGTGTGCCTCGCTCTCACCAGAGCCCCCGTCTCCCCCCCTTATTCGACCTGCTCACCTGGGCCCTTGTTGCCTTTTCAAGGGCTTGACTGATTGAGTCAAGCCTTTAATTGATGAGCCGTGGTCCTTTGTGTGTTATTGTAAGATGCTAACTCTGCTTGTTTGTATGCTTGTTAAATCGGGTGCTTTAAATTATATGTCACTATGTCTGTTTTATAAAACACAAGACAAGTTTGCTTTCTCATTGTCTAGATGAGAGGCGAGTACAAACTAAGCAGGGTTTTCAATATGGAGAAATCACGTAAAATCTACACGTACATAACATTAACTATCACATTAGTTAATATGCCAATAACAGTCCAGGGAAAAGAACATAGAAATACAACTAATTGTCCCTGGACAGTGCGTTTTGAAAGATTTTTTTCTAATGATATAGGAAGTAAAGAGAGAAATAAAAAAGATTTGCAGGATAACCTGAAAGCAGCAGGAAAAACCATCACACAGAGAACAACAGGCAATGAATTGAATCGCTATTACACCTCATGCAAAACTCCTTGGTTAAATAGGAAGCTTAAAGAAGCACATAAAAAAGTATTTAGACAAATTAGATCTCTTTGGGAACAATGTAATGTGAAACAAAACAAATAAAGGACTAAAAAATTAAAAATGTATCCCGTTGGGAATATTTCAGCTTATCAATAGCAAAAGAACGGTTTGATGTATGATCTTAAGGACATCACACCCACACTAAAGTAGAGAGGTGGGAGGATGTGGACCTAGGGCTACTGCTCTGTAAATGGTATTGGGCTATTAAATGTCATCAAAGGGAAATATAAATGGACAGATGTACTGGAGGGGAATTTTTAGCTCACTAGTTGAAAAGCCTGAATTTAGGAAGAAGATGTATGTTTTAGCAAAACAACAACATACAGCCAAAATAACTCAAAAAGTCCTTGTCTGGCTTAAATCCTGCTCATAGCCTCAGATAATCTGCAGACTTAAAACCTATTAAATATTTATGAAGGGGTTTAAAATTGTGAGCCCATAAGGGAACCAATGTAAAATATGTCCAAATACCTCGCAGTATGACATTTTTTCATTTAATAATGTTTATTACATAAATTAAATGATTTTTTTGTTTTTATTCGTGTTTATTGCATAATTGTAATTGATATAAGAAATAGAGTATTTCATGCTCAAAATAACAGGGCATGGTGGTGTACTACAGCGCGCATGTTTTCAGGAAATCAAGTCAAGGCTGTGTTGGGAAGGCAACCATGAGAAGAATATTTTTCTTTTATAGGTCATGAAGTCTAAAGACTCGGGAGACCCGAGAGGTTAAATAGAGCT
The DNA here is from genome assembly GCF_014805685.1 of Silurus meridionalis. Lineage (NCBI taxonomy): Eukaryota > Metazoa > Chordata > Actinopteri > Siluriformes > Siluridae > Silurus > Silurus meridionalis. The sequence continues at coordinate 20,172,978 of NC_060894.1, forward strand.
TCATGTGACAGCACCAGTCTCTCAGCTTTAAAACTAGCATCCTTTCTCGATTTTAAGGGTAATTATCACACAAATACAGCTTTGGCCTGGCTTTTCCATATTCTATGCCAAGACAAAGAAGAAGCTGATGGATGCTCGTTTTACATGACCTGACCTGAAACTGACATTTTTTTCCTTGTCATTTGTGGCCAAATGAGAGGTTGAAGGTGGGCGGGGTGGGGTTTGGGGGCATTTTGAGCTGGGCGTGGAGGAAAAAAAAAAAAGGAGATACAAAAGGGGGCTTTGAAAAGGGGCCCTTTACTCCCTGCAGTAAACTTTGCTGGCCACAAGATGATTTACAGTCATCAGAGAGGCCAGACAAAGGCTGTACAGCAGAGAACGGCGTCCCGCAATAAACAAGTTTCAGAGAGAGAGAGAGAGAGAGAGAGAGAGAGAGAGAGAGAGAGAGAGAGAGAGAGAGAGAGAGAAGCAATATTCCACAGTATCTGGAGGAGATCTACGAATGCACCGGAAGAGGGTTGGCCTTGTGGCATTTGTTTGGGACAGCTTTACATTCCTGAGACATAATGATGCACCCAAGACACCCAGGCCAAGCAGGTTTTGTGTTACTTTCTATTCATAACAGCTTTAATAATCTGAAAAAGAGAAACAATAAGGTTAAGTTCATTATGGAAGATAAGATAAGATATGAAGCAGTAAAACAGGACAATACAAAACAATATATACATTACATGTTATACGTAAATCAGTTTATATAAATGTAACTATTCTAAATGCACTTTACATTAAGGGTATTTGGCAGATGCCCTCATTCAGAGCAACTTGCAATTTTCCCACTGATACAACTGAGCAGTTGTGGGTTAAGGGCCTTGTTCAGGCACCCAACAGTAGCAGCTTGGTGGTGCTAGGATTGAAACTCACAACCTTCTGATCGGACCTACAACATATTAACCATTGACCTACCACTTTCTTTAACTTAGTTCGCAATCTGGTTAAAAGTTGACCAGTTTTACTTTGCAGAATAAATACCATCAAACAGATGAAACAACCTTTTCAGAATCAGGGCATGATTTATGGTCCTGTTTGTATAATTATATATAATATGTGATGCAAGGACAAAAATATTACATATTACAAAAATATACAGCATTTGGCAAAAAAGAGCTTAGAATTATCTAATTTATACAACCAAGCAGTTAGGAGTTAAGGGCCATGCTCAAGAACAGCAGTAGGAATTTGGTGGTGCTTTTAAAGTCAAGTCAAAAAGCTTTGTCATTCCAGATATAAATAGCTGATGCAGTGCACAGTGAAATGACACAGCATTTCTCCAAAACCCTGGTGCTACATTATACAACACAGAGCTACATCAAACTACAAAGAGCTTCATAACAGAACACATCATGTGCAACACAGTGCAAAAGGTGCAAGACAGAAGATACTGCAAACAGACCGTACAAGCAGTGGAGGACAGATACACAAAAAACACAAAATAGCGCCAACCAGTAAACCTACTGTATAATATGTTATACAGTACAATGTGCAAAACAGAGAACAAAAGTATACTTGGAAACATATACACAAAATGGTGTGGAAAACAGCAACAGCAGCATTCGAGAAGGTGTTCAAAACAGCATGTAAACAATTATAATATGAGTGGTGCTATTGGAGTTGTATTGAGTATTTGAGTGTGCGTTAGGATTTGAGCTCAGGTCCTTTTTATCAGAGGTCCATCATCTTAACCACTGAGCTACCATTTCGCTTACATGCATTTTTATGAGGATGAGGTCAGTGATTATATGATATTCTCCAGAAAGTTTTTCATCTAGCTTCATATTTCACTAGTATACACCTGCAAAGTCAGTAAGCAGCCATTCAGCAAGACTCGAGGTAAAAATAATAGTTTGTTGGGCTTATTTTAGAGCCTCCCCATATTGAATACAGAAAGGAAATACCATCAGTGACAAAAGAAGGTGGAGGTTTAAGCTTCACCGCTTGCCTTTCTGTATTCTGTATTCGGTATTTACAAGCATTGTGTTTGCATGATCATAACATTCAGTTGAATAGTAGGTCATTTGAACACTAGCATTGCTTCCATGCTAGTCACTCTGTAATAAACTACTCCTGAATGCACTTTGTGTAATGTAAGCCGTAAATATAATAAACTGACGTATGTTGGTCTGAGAACATATCTTGTAAAAAATGCATGTGGAGAGTATGTCGTCAGGTCATCAAACTTTACATCGTGATGTTATTTCCACAATGCAAGTAGCTCAAGTGAAGATATCTTTTGTTTATTTAGATCCAGTGGGTTCTGAAGGGCATTTTGTGGTTTCACAATAGCCCCAAAACTGTTTTTACTTTCTGATTTGTTCTGGAAAAGAAAATTAAATTTTAATGCCTCACACCATTGTAAGTTTCATCATCCAGATTGATGCATGGCCTATCAAATCACTGTTTGCAAAGTTTAGAAATGTGTTCAGAACTATTTTCTACACAAAACCTCAAAAAACTAGGCATCAAAATTATTTCCCAAACTGTTATTTTCTTCCATCATCTGAATAACTGAGGACCTATACCTTAATTTCAACTGCACAAGGTTTTGACCTTTCAATTAGATCTTCTATTTACTATAAAACTAAAAATATGAAACTTTTTTTTTGTCTTACTGCCAAATTCTCTAACAATATCCCTCTGTAGCGGAGACTTGTATCACAGCTGGACAAATAAAAGCGGTTTTGTGTCGGTGGGAACCCCGTGTTTTCCAGCTATTCATCAACATCCCATAAAAGCAGTGCAGGTGTTGGGTTTCAGGCCGAAGGGCATCGGCAGGGCTCGTGTTCTGACGTAAAAGTCAAGCTAGAGCAAACACGTTAATCTAGCTAGGCCACCGCTTATTACATCTGAGTCTGTGCTCTGCCGCGATAACAGAATGAACAGGTGATAACAGACTTTAAGAGTCACTTCTCATTATTTCAGAGCCATGACATTCCTGGGGATTACTGCTCGCATGTTGAGTGCATAACAGGATGAGAAGGACGCTGAAAGAAAATATGCCAGAAAGCAGAACATGGTGTCCTCTGATAGATTTGTTTAGTTTAAGAGATAATGTTGGCTTTAGAAGATGAAGTGATCATGACCAGGATTATATATTGTCTATAATCATATAATTATTATGTATTGATTATTTGACAAAATGTACTGCTAACAAACTTTATGAGTATTTCTTTTATTACAACTAACCAAAAACAATGCAATATTTGTAGGCAATTTTTCAGGCAGGAATATCAAGAATAAATGTTTTTATGTGTTTTTACAGCAAAACAAACTGACACTGACGCTAATTGTGTCCAAGGCAGTGAAATAACATAGGAAACAACTTGCACGCAATGATACCTAAGCCTCCTTATATAATGGACTTTCACACGTTCTCTATACAAGCAGTGTATCACATTCTATAGCGTACTCATCTCTATGCCGTCAGGCTGGGTGTATACAACATACATTAAAGATATAGTGCATTATAAATACTGTCACACAAACAAAAGCAGAAAGGTTTCAGTTATTTGTTGATGGAATACCAATAACTGATTAATAAAATAATAAATTTATGTTATTACATAAAAAGTATAATGTATATTAACAAAACAGGATGTTTTCTTGCAATTCTACAGAAAGTCTTGCAAGAACTGTAATTTGGCATGATGTAGCCTTATAGTAAAAATGATAAGCAGCAGATAACTAAACTCAGTTGATTAGTAAACCTGTCTAACTGTCTTCTGAGATAGATTAAGTCCGGCCTAGACATTCCTATGTTCTGATGTCATTATCCAAGTTCTGAAATGTAATAACTGAATTCTGAATCTCTCTTGTAATTGTAACATACTGCAGAAGCACTTTTTCCCTCAACCAACACATTATCATTTAAATATACACACTGAGTCATACAACACTGGCACCTGTTTCTCTGTCTCATTTATTATGAATTACAAAGTAATTCAATAATAAATAAATTGTGAAGCACAATTGAGTTGCTGTTGTAATTTAAGGTATATATTTAATAATAAATTAGATTAGATTAGATTAGATTAGATTAGATTAGATTAGATTAGATTAGATTCAACTTTATTGTCATTATGCAAGGTACATATACAGAGCCAATGAAATGCAGTCATCATCTAACCATAAGTGCATAAGATGCTTTTTTACAATAAATAACAGTAAGATAAATAAGGTATGATGTCCATATATACAGGGATGAGGGTGATTAATGTACAGATGGTGCAGCAGGTAATTATATATACAATATATTCTGCAATATGTAATACACTGCGATAAGATTATGCATAGACAGACATGTCAGAGATAATATACTCAAATGACATGATATAGTTACAGTATGTACAAGTATGAACGTACAGTAGGTATGATACAGTGTATACAGAATAAATATGGGTAGAATGTACAGTAGTGCAAATGTGATGGTGCAAAAAAGAAATGTGTAGTGCTATTTATATTGTTTGATTAAGGTTTATTTACTTGAGGAAAATATGCTTAAATGATAACTTCTCTGGGTCAACAATTAACATGTGGTTATGAGCTGGTTGTACATTGTACCTTTTGAATCTTTAACTATTCATAGCTAGCAAGTTATCTATAAATCTCTTTAGGTCTGATGTGTTTTGTGAATAAATGCAGCCAAGAAATACTTTACAGACCGCTGCAATTTAACTAACGTGGTAGACAACCAAACATGGTTTTCTCTTCAAGCCTGCGATCCCCACAAGATTTCCATATTTACTCAACACTAAGTGCTACATACAAGACTCTTTATTGCTTTTTAAGATGGGATTCTAGGATTTATTAGAGTTTAGTTAATATACAGTTTCTTGTTTTAAGGGTTCTAGTTGAACAAAAAGCACAGTTTTCAGCATCCCTTGCCAGTAATGCCTGGCGTAAAATGTTCAGCTTGAGAATGGTTCCTTACTGGAGAAAGATAGTCATCATGGACGATTCCCTTTACGGCTGGGGAGCAACAGTGGCCCAGATAATTAGGATGTAACCTTCAGATTGGAAGTGATGCATCTGATTGACCAATTATTAACTAATTGATTGACTTTGTAGTATTCCATGAAGGCAAGCCTGCAGAGCATTTTGGCTTGTAACATATGATTTAATGTGAAGGTTTACCAGTGCTAACTGGGAACTAGCAGTGGTTCTGCAAGCACTTAGTTAACCCTTACTCAAAATTTCCCAGAACCAATGGCACCAATAGAAACTGAACCCCTAATGCACTAGTCCCCCCTCACTATGTCAATTTTAATTCCTTTGAACAGTTTCCAGTCTATATAATCCCATTGGTCTTTTAGTCTACTCATGGCCATTGTAATTATCGCCCCCCCTTTTGCCCTTTATGACAGACATCCTTGCACAAGCCACCAGTCTATGTGGATGATGTCTGGCTTCTCACACTGCATGCCTGTAAAACGCATGACAGTGTTTCCAAACTCATAAAATACGAGTGTGACATATCTAATAGTGTGGTTTCCTTTAAAGCCAAAGCAAATTCAAATCCCAGACACTGCATAATGGAGCCAGAATAAAAGCATAGTAGTAATTGCAGCCTTTTCCTTTAATTTCCAGGAAGAGCATTGCATCAATGGTTTCCTCCCTACAGAGAAGCATTTCAGTTTTTTTTATGCTGGTGGCCACACACCACATATAAGTGATAAGACCTTAAACATCCTTCTGTATGTAAACAGGCTGTTTAAGAGATGTACAAGAATGAGTTGTACTTCTAATTACTTGCTGTATTTGTCCAGTTATGATTAAATTACAAAGAATACTTCATATCCAGTCAAAAATCATATTAACAACCAGCTCAGCATTGACCAAACCTGCAATCACAGTTTAATATATATCCATGATAGACTTAGTCCATGAAAGTAGGACTGATGTAGTAATTTCCCTGAAATGAGATCAAATCATACTTGGCAATTGGACAAAGGTAGAGGGGAACTGATCTTTTTTTTTTCTTCTGCAGAACTTGCATAATATTACATCATGCTGCTCTGTACTGTCCAAATGCACTGTTGGACCTTAATACACATGGTTTTAATTTGTAAATTTCAGTTATAAATAATGAGATCAGCGTTTGCATGGGATCAAGAATGATATGACTTTAGGGTCTTTTACAGTTCAAAACACTCTTGTGATGACATTTTCCACATTCACTATACTTTGCTTCGCCTTTTAGAGGTGATAATCTCTTCTTCAGGGCCACGGTTTCTCTAAAACAACCAGTTTTTATCATATGTTCATGACAGTCGACTAATGTCAATGTTTTGTTTGTAATGACAGACATGGCTGTTACCACTTAGCTCATAGTTTAGTGGATTAAACCAATGCGGGTATCCAAAAAACACCTTTCTAATACTCAGAAACAACCAAAACACTAAGAGTCATGACAGCAAGTTCTTTGAATTGAAATGCACAATGATGTAGACAGGTTTCCAAATCAAAAGGCTCTGCCAGCAAAACTAACAAGATGTGTGTTTGTTTACCAGGGATATAAAAGCTAACAGAGCACCTCATAAATATATTTTGAGTATTAAGTTGTCTCATCGAAGGCTTCCTGTGAAAGGACTGCGCAAATGTAATGTATGTTGAATCATGTCATTCTTTAAAAAATGTGAACCTTCTGAAATGTCTTCATATGTTACAGGATGAAATAAAGAACTGTGCCCAATTTTTTATGGTAGCAGATATCCTGCGTTCCCACAATTCAGAGCTGTAGTTTTTTACATCTCGTTGTGGCAAAAGAAAGATTTCCATTTGGCTTTATTATTATAAAAGCACACAAGTTTAACCACAGAACAATATCCAGAAAGATATTTTAGGAATCTCAAGTCTTTCTGCTCAGATCGCATGCATCTAGATCTCATCTTTCTGATTATGTAGTAACTCTTGATGGCGTTTCATTTTTGTGTCTCAGGCTGGCCAGTGCCTATGCTTAAATTTAAATTAATGATGCCTAGACCTGCTGGAATTTAATCTCTGTCTGTCTGTCTGTCTGTCTGTCTGTCTGTCTGTCTGTCTGTCTGTCTGTCTGTCTCCCTCTTCCTCTCATTTGACAAGGACAATGCTCATGTGTGCAATCTGAAGTATGGGTAGATATGGTTTACCAATGCTGGAATCTCCTATCATGACCTCCACCCCACTGCACACCTTCAGGATGAATTGAAACTCAGCACTAGAGCAACACTTTCCCCAGTAACTAAATAGGAACATATCCTTAGCCACATTTCAAGATCTAGTGAATAGCCTTCAAAGAAGAGTAGAATAAACCTACGTTTACACACTATTACCTTTAAAATAGTCTTCTTGCACAGCAATATAGCGCTCCCAGTGTTTCTGCCACTTCTAGAATGTGTCCTGGAAGTCTTCTTTTCGAAGCATGTCAAGCATCTTCTGCGATTCAATGGTGTCAAAACGGCAACCTTTGAGCTGGATGTTCAGAGTGCGCTCGTGGTCAGAATAGCAGACGTGGTAAAGCACGTGGTAAGAATAGCACCAGTTGCACGGCTCCCGATTTACACAGAACGATGCCTTTTGGCACACTGACTTATGAAGTTTGCCTTGTTATGAAACTAGTCTCAAAACTTTGTATTCCACCTTCTCAGTTTAGTTCTTAATGGTTTTTCATTCAAATGATCACTAAATATAATTGAACACTTTTTCTCTGTTACACGTAGTAAGAAAGTAAATTCTCCCGAAAAGGATGGTGAAGGTGTATTGCATTACATAATGCATTACATCTTTGCATACTAAGATCTGTCTAGTTCAGTCTTGCACATTATACCACCTTGAATGTACACTGACATTATAACATTAGAATATGACTGCTGAAGTGAATACCACTGATTACCTTTTCATCATGGAATAAGTATTTGAGCAATGTGACAAATTGTGATGTCTAGACGACTGGGTCAGAGCATCTCCAAAACTGCAGCTCTTGTGGGATGTTCCTGGTTCAATATTTATCAAAAGTGGTACAAGGGAGGAAGTGAACCAGCGACAGGGTCATGATGCACATGGGGAGCGAAGGCCGGCCTGTGTGGTCTGATCCAACAGACGAGCTCCTGTAGCTTAAACTGCTAAAGAAGTTAATGCTGTTAATGCTCGATGGGTCACGACTGTTTTGGCAGCAAAAAAGTGGACCAACACAACATTAGGCAGGTGATCATAATGTTATGGCTGATTGGTGTACAGTATTAGCATAATTACATAAAGTGCACAATGCTATTTCCAAGATTAATATGCTTCTGAAACAGCAAATCCTTCTAGCCATTGTTTATTGGGGGGGGGGGGTGCTAGAACGATAATTCGGAAGATTAATTAGTATGGAAGTGTCTGGAAGCATATGATTAAAGCCTTAGTCTTTCCGTTACTGCTGTGATTATATCCTGGTCTTTGCTCTAACATGAACTGCCATGGCTTATGGCTTTAAAAATGTTCAGATGAACAAGCAAATCTATTCCTGAAAGATCCTTTTCTACTTTTATACACTAGGAAGATAAACCTTTTGTTAGAAAAAAAAAAATATTCATTTACATTGGCCACATTGCAGGTTTTTTTAAGAAGCGTGTATTTAATCACAGTCTAACTTCCTGATCAGCCAAACTGAATCATCTGTACATTGGCAACGAACAACACGAAAGTGTTTCACCAGCGTTAGTGCTGGTGAATGAATCAAACATGGATTTAATCAAATACTTCTTTACTTTTCTTTTCTGTTATAGTATCCTGTCCTGGGAAAAAGTTTACAATTATATTCCAGCCTTGGATATTTTGGCAACAGGTCCTCCTCTGGGGCCGTTGTGTCAGGTCATCCCAAGGGGGTGTAGATTTGTCATTGTTTTGAAGGATCGAGGCACTACGCCGTACCAGGCACAGTGTTTGAGCATGATCCAGGTGGGAGGGGATGCAAACCAGTGTTCTCATTTTAACCCTACCTTACTTACTCCCACTCTCACCACTTTCCTTCTCTTTACAGTATCTCAGCCTACTCGTGCTGGCCAAGAAAGAAATTCTGGTCCTATTCATTTGATTTTAATCTCGACAAGATTAGAATTCTGCCTGTGTCTTGTGCGTTGGCCCTTGAAACCGTATATATTACTGTATATTACTTTTGGCCTTGCAATTACCAACCTTAGTAACCCAATCTGTTTCTGGAATGAACAGTAATCAAGCATGACTTGACCTTTGCAACATCTAGCATCAACAGAGCATGCCGTTGATAAAACTGCCAAAAGTTATTGCTCTAATACCGATTCTGTTCTGTTTAATGCTCATTGTTCTGTATTATATTTAAAAACGTATTATAGTGGACGCTCTTTTTTTTCTTCATTTGGCACATACACCGTTAAGGGAATAGGAAATGACAAACTTACACACACACACACACACACACACACACACACACACACACACACACCAAATCATTTGAGGGCTCACACACAACTCTCAACTGTCAACATGGCCTCAAATTTTCTGATTACTGCTTTGACTGTGTGGAATGATTGTAAGACACAGCTATAAGAATACATTGAAAATAAAAGCAACTACAGCTACAGAGCAAAATATCCCTGTTTCGTAATTCATTTTTTGCACCAAATGTGTGTAAGCCACTTAAACCTTCATTACTAAGATCGTGTTCTTGAGAAGAAAATGTACCACATCTTTTTCATCGCAAATTATCTACGGTAAAAAGGATTCTCAGGTATAAATCTCTTTCCCATGACTTCAAACTGAAGTGTTTGAGGCATTATTGTGTTGATGAAGTATATGAGCGTATGCCACTCTGCAGCTGTGCTGTGGTTTTTTTAAGCATTGTGATAAAGAGAGTTGGTTTTGTTTTGAGATGCATGCCTTTTTAACCTCCACTTCACATCAAGGTGTGTTGAAAAATGTCAGGCAAGCCAGAACCTGAATGGTAAAGTCAGCAAGGGAGAGATGTTTGAACTGGACCACACAATACACACGGAGGAAACCAGAGGCCTGTAGATGTAATAGCAAAATCTTTTATTTGGGTTGTTTCTTGATGACCAAAAAAAAAAAAAAGGAATTCAGTATTTATGCACTGGGGTTAAGTTATAGGTCAGAAAGAGAAGTGTAAATCCCAAAAATCTGACAACTTTAGAAACCTTTAGAAAATCAGTAATACTTTGCTGGATATATATCAATGTTTGGTCGTAAGTAAAGTCCAAAAGCCACGAGTTTCATGGGTAATAATGTTCCACACTCCAGACCTTAATTTTTCCATGTTGCTTTGTGCTGATTTGACATTTCTTTGCCTTTTGTGATGTTTGGCATGGCTGAAGAGGACATTGTCTGGCCAGGGAGAGACAGAAAAAGATAGAGAATGCAAGAGAGCCAGATAAAGAGATCCTACATCAACAAACTCTCTTGTGTCCTGTCTGGATCCTTGTTTTCTTAAAGCTTTTCTAGATATAGAAAGATCGTCACAGGGTTTTGTAAACACAGTGGTCAGTATAAGAGAGAAGGAAAAAAAAAAAGGACGCTTTGTGATGATTAAACCCTGCGTTGATTGTATGTTCACTGAAGTAACTTTTGTTCTATATTGTTCTTTTTAAAATGAAGAGCATTTAACATTTTAAAGGTTTCATGCTTAATGTCATATCTGCCCTGATTCTGTCCCAGACAGTCTTCGTACTGTTTGCGGTCTCTGCTGCTTCACTTCCACTCTCCATATATGGTCTTTCTTTTGTTTCCTGGTACTGCTGTTTCAGTTTATCTGTCACATATGAAAGCTAGATGTCACATTAGGTGCAAGCTATTTCACAGCCTGTCACATTAGCAAAGTCAAGTCGTTTACCAGTCTACCCTGATAAGATCATCTGTAACTCACAATGGTATAGGATGTCTTTGGATGTGGTGGCATGTAATTTTCCCTTCACAAAGCCAGCTCCATCAAGATATACTTTTTACATTTACATTTACGGCGGTTGCCCTTATCTACTTACATTTTATCTCATTTATAAAACTGAGCAGCTAAGCGCCTTGCTCAGGAGCCCAGAAGTGGCAGCTTGAAATGGCTGGGATTTGAACTCACAACCTCCGGATCTAATATCCAATGTTTAAGCACTAAGATACAGTTCCAGATGTTAGATGGGTTGGAGCTTAAAATGTTAAGTAGCCTAATATAGGGCTTTGACCTCAACGCAATTGAACACATTCGGTTCCTTTGGGCCTTATGAAGTACTTACATCAAGTGTCACAGCAGAAATATATCCTACATTTTAAATATTAATAAATAGTAAAAAAAATAAATATAAATAAAATATAAATTAATAATAATAATAATAATAATAATAATAATACAATAAATATTTAGGATATATATATATATATATATATATATATATATATATATATCATGTTTTTCTGGGGAGGGTGTCCTTAGCTTGTCCATCTGGATCTGGCCACTAAAAACGAGGCTTGTCTGTGTTTTGACATCTGCTTTGTGTCCCAACTAGTTATTGGATGAGCTCTGATAAACACGCTTTGGTATCGTACTTGTTCTCTACACACTGGGCTCCATTTTGGCCTTTTTGTTGTCTGATGACTATCAGTCATTCATCCTTTTTGACATTCAGGTATGATGAAAGTGACTGAAACACTTTCATCATACCTGAATGTCAAAAAACGATGAGTTTATATAGTCTCATTCTTATCTTTCTTTTAGTTCTTCTAGTGTTCTGATATAAAACATCTGCCAAGGTTGTTTTGGTACCATCGGCAAAAAAAAAAAAAAAAAATTTAAATTGGAGTCCCTTTATTATTTAATAATAAATAAATAAATAAATAATAATGTCTTTATATGTGTATTTAGAGAGGAGTGGTGCTTTTCCATGTTTAGACAGAGCCAGGAAACAGCTTTGCGGAGAGATTTTATTGTTTTCAATCAATGAAAGGAAGTCTGACGTGCGGGGGTGTTGTTGAATCTCTGCGCTGGAGAAATATACGTTATTTTGCTACTGAAAGTTTTGCTCCAAGTGCTGGAGTCAAGCTCAGAGTGATGACTGTGTGTATGTATTATGTATGTATTAATGTGCATACAGTATGTTTTCAACCAGTGTAAAGAATTAGAGCTGATGAGCGGATGTACGAATTATATAAAGTAATATAAGGTAGATATGCAATAGAAACATAATATGCATTTTTATTTATCCTATTTATATCAGAAGGGGTAAAAGAGAACTTAAATAACAAAACAGGAGTGCAAAATCCAGTGGTGACATAAAGCTAACATTTCTCAACATCAAATAAAGGGTGGTTAAAAGTGTAAAGCGCACTAGTCAGAGCTCGCTACACGCATCTGTAGCAAACTGCGCAAGCTTGCGTCTTCTTTCTCGTAGAATTTGCATAATAATTTCAAATAACTAGAAAAACTGTAATCATGATAAAAATGCACAAAGATGTTTAAAAATGCAGGGAAAACCTGGGGTCATTTGATGATGCTTCTGCTAGAGATGATGTATGCGGGCGGTGCAGCTGTGGCTCCAGTGAAAGGAGACGTGTTGAATTGTGTTCATTGTGTTTCTTGCTTTATTAATGACATTCATTCTCACTGTATGAGATTTATGTCTTTGATGCAGCGCTTTGTTTTACTGCGCTTTTCCATAACATGGATGGTTTTTATAGCCGTGGCGTCATAATGATGGTATTACAGTACTGGATGGATTCAGGAAGGCCTCCACTGAAGGCCTAACTTGAATCATCATTCACACTGCACGAACGTCTGAGAAAACCAAAAAGCTGCGTTTTAAGACAGACGTTTAAGAGTAGCCTACTGTGCTCTAGAGATTTATCTGTTTGTCGAAGACTGAGAGGGGGCAGTACTGATCCCACATTAAAAGGAAAAGACTTCTGAATGAGCACACTGCAGATTGCACCAGATGTGTTTCGGGTGGTTACTGTATAAGAAAGGAAAATATTCCATAACCATGTTTCGTTGGTTTGATTCTATCTGAGACGATTCTGCCCATAAAACGAACCAAAAATGCTAGCTGTGATGAATAGATGTGCCTGAAGGTTGAGGTTTTGACATTTCATCTCATCTCTTTCCAGGAAAACACCATTCAGCTCTCTAAATCAAGGATCCTAAATGCCAACTTGCACTATTATAAGCAGGATGCTGCTGTGCTAGAGCAGATGCCCTTTTTTTTTAATCTAAATGATTTAAAACATCCCAAAATATGACTGCAACTTCCAGTAATCTGTCTCCTTGGAGCCTCGTGCTCTTTCTTGTGGCTCTTGTGGACATATTTAAACTATAAGGGGTAAATCCGGCTGTAGGATTACATAGGATCTTAAGTGTGTGCGGTAAATTTAAACTCTTCCCATTCATCCTGTCTGTCTTTCTGTCTTTCTGCCTTTAGTCGTCTCTGCCCGGCGCAAACACAAACACACTTACAATGGTGGATTTTAAATCTTTTGTTGCTGGGAAAGGCTTAACCTTTTTCCATTCTATATCTCTGACAAGTGTGTGTGTTTATTCTGTGCGATCATAAAACGTGACTATATGTTGATTACATACAAACTATCACGTATGCTTAGTTTTTTATTTTTGTGGAAGCTCCAGGCTGAATTCTTTCTCCTGGTACATCAGTGGCACATTGCTGTAGTATAGGAAAATTCAAACACTAAAAGGCCGCGGTCACCAACCTTTTTTACGCAACGGACCGGTTTAATGTCAGACAATCTTTTCACGGACCGGCCTTTAAAGTGTGGCGGATAAATACAACAAAATAAAATGACCGGCATAAAAACTGTTATTTTCTAAATATAATAATAAACGTGAATCCACTGTGTTGTTTTTGTTTATTTTGCTCGCTTGGGGGTTTGAATTTAGCGGTAATGTATTATGTGTTAGCGGCCGGAGCAGCCCCTTTAAGAAGGTAGCTGATGAAGGTAAGACATGTGACCGAGGCATCGTGACATGCATCAAGAGTGAGTCATAGACAGATGTGGTGAAGAGAAATCGGTCATTTTTTTAAATAAAACATCGTTCAGAATCAGATAATAAATAAAATGGAAATAATGTAAGTTATGTATTCTTTCTGTGCGGCCCGGTACCAATTGACCCACGGACCGGTGCCGGTCCACGGCCCGGGGGTTGGGGACCACTGCTCTAAGGCATGCTGTTATAGGGAAATAATCAACTTTAAGATGGTAGAAGTAACACTTCCTTCTAGGCCACACCATTGTTGATTATTTTACTATAATGGCACACTCTGTCTTGTTTTAACAATGGGCATTGTCTCAATGCATCTTTTCAGACATGTACGAGTTTAGTGCCTACACTTATTTATAATTGTAAGCTTATCCCTAATAAACAAGCCAGTGGCAAATATGGGAAGAAAAAACTCCCTGAGATGGCAAGAAACCTTAAGAGGAAACAGACTCAAATGGGAACCCATCCTCATCTGGGTGGCATCAAATTTCAATTCATTACAATTCCCTTATTGTTGAGATGTACACTTCAGCGCTTAAATGCAAAACTATTCATGCAACCTGTAGCCCTGAGTCATTGTAGTAGACTGCTGATATTAATTACAGTCCAAAGACCTTCTTCAGTATTCCTTTCTTAAGATAAAGTGGCACATGGCATGATAATCAGACTTGAAATTACATAGACACTGTATAAATATTTATAACTCATTGTGCGATATAATAAATAAAAAAAATCACCATGACCAGATTAAAATTGTGATGTTCCAAACAAATGTTATTCATGCATTCCTCTTGACTTTTGTCTTTCACTATGTTTAAATGTCTTTAGGTTAAATCGGATACGACAGGTGAGTATTATGTAAATCCATGACTCAGAGCCACTATTCCAGCAACAGTGACATGGTGACAAGTGACATTCGAATTGAAGATACCATCTGAGGCAATGCTTTGACCAGCTCCAGAGCTGTAAATGTTTTGCATATTCCAAGTTCTTGGCATGACAAATACCCCCACTTCCCCCCTCCCCAAATCCCCACATCACCCCCGTCTCAAATCCTACCACCAGACACAGATCAGGGGACTACCAGCACCATTCCCTATATTTAATTATTCAACAGTGATCTCAATATTGGCTTTGAAACAACGAGTAATTAAAAATAGTATGTAATGAAACATAAAATAATGAAATTTGATAATCAGTTCTCAGTGCCATGTCTTTATATATGTAAAATACAGAAAATATTTGTACAAAAAACAAAGTCAGAAGAATAGTGGCAGGACGACCACAGTAATGTTGTTCAAATACTATTTCAAACCTACCAACGGACTGTGGGCTGAAATGTTTAGCGTAATCGTTTTGGTTTCTCTTAATCGTCCTCCTTCAAAGTGAAAATGTGGCCACAAATCTGTCATAAGAGCTGGGATTAAAATTGCTTACCGGCGGTTGCAGGACTAATGTGAACGCAAAAGCAGACAGTTAAATGATAGCTGTGACGACATGTCTCCTCTCATCGCCCCCCCAAAAAAAGGGGAAAAAATACCCAACCGCATAAATTATTAGAGCATTCAAGGTCAACAATGTGCAAATGTGTAAATGTGTGCTTGCTGTTGTGTGTGGGTGTGCAAGGGTGTTGCAAATCTTTTCACCACGTCACCACAAACCCCTTGAGTGTTGGAATGCCACTTCTGGAGGTATGCACCTAGAAGCCTCCGTGTGGGGGTTTCCGGGACAAAAGTTGCCCCCTGCTCCTGCCTGTGACACATTCTGGGCTGAAGTCCCAGCTCTGCCAGCCGTACGCATGGATGCAGTGTCTGCATGCACGGCTTGAATCGGCTCAGCAGGATCTGCTTCCTGGTCCGCACTGTGTCGGGCTGGAAATCTTGGGATTTGAGGGCAAAGCAATTCTCAATCTCGAAACCAACGTCAAGAAAGGCATTGGGCAAATAAATGAAGTGACGCGCAGGGGATAAAGGGAATTGTCAGGTTGCCAGATGCTTCAGCAGTGTGAAATCAATGTCAAATCAAATGGAATGAGTGGCGTGATGTGTCGTCGAGCAGTGCAAAAGTTCATTGACAGTTGTGAGACATATTTAGAAAGCTGCCACAAGCAGCTTTCTCAAAAAAAAAATCTTCCACCGTCTCATTCGGGCCTTTCCCAATCTTTTGTTTTCTTTCTGACAGCAATATTGAGCCCGAATGAGGCAGTAAAAGATTTATTTTTTAAAAAAGCACTTGGTCATCAAATGCTTGACTGAAACAGGATGTGATTTGTCTTGATGCTGAGTTTTGCTGAGCAGCACAAACTATTTTAAATGATAGGCAAAGCACCAGTGTAAACACCTATGGTATTGATTATTTTAGCTTCAAAATAAAAACTTTAAAAAATCTATTATAACCCTCAACACAATGTTACAGTAAGTAGCAGCAGCAGCTCACAACTCTGCAGTCCCCAGTTCAATCCTGAGCTCAATTTACTGACTGTGATGAATTTCCTTCAGGTTCTATGGTTTTCTCTCACCTTCCAAGAACATGCCAGGATTCACTATGCGTGGGTGTAAATCAGTGTGTGAGTGTGTGATGCCCAACAAAGGGTCCTGCAGTTACTCAGTGGTGTTAGGAAAGGCTCGAGATCAGTGGTGGATGAAGTTACACAAACCATGTAGTTGAGTACAAAAGTACTATGATTTATTATGGGTATAATGTATTATAATTTTTATCACAAGACTCTTTGCTTTATCAACTCAGTTTATGTGAAAACATTCCAAAAATGGTGGAAATAAGGTCACGTGTGTTGTGGCGAGGTTGAGTCTGGAGTTTCTTCCATCATTTCTTCCTTTCTAAATGTTCTGCTTGATGTTGAACTGATGCTGAACTGTATGTTGGTGATCAGTAGATACACAGAGGTAAACCAATCAAAACGAGTTGAAAACAGAGCGCGTGCTCAACCCTGATTGGTGGCTCGCTGGGTGTTTGACCATTTAAGTTTTAAATCCTCATAAATAAAAAGGAACGACTGATTGTCGTTAAGGTAAAATTCTCCCCAAATGGAAATATTTTAGTGAAGTACAGATACGTAAAGAAGCTACAGTAACGAATTACATTTATTACATTGCTGTCCGCCATGAATGAATGAATGAAGTCACTGTGGTGCACGGCTTCAGTATGACTATTAAAAAGGAAAAGAGAGAATGTTGTATTTAATCAAACCATTTTTACATGGATGCCTAAAAAAACAAAAAACAAAAAAAAAGCATAAATTATTGGCGCATTCAAGGTCAAATGTGCAAGTGTGTAAATGTGCTTTAATCTGTGCCAGTGGTCAAAATGATTCTGAAAAAAACACAATATACTTAATATATACCTTGTTTCTATACATATTTACAAAACTTGAACTGAACATATTTTTTGCACATTCACAGCAGTCACATAAACATTACACATGAATAATTACATGATACATGATATAAAGTGTATTCAAATTGGGCAAATGTTTTTTTAGACACATTGTTGTTTACATGTATACATGTCTCATTTACTGCATATAAATGCATTTGAGTTTTTTTTTTATATGATTCCTTTATTTTCACATGTGGTTCCATTTTCAACACGATCAGATACTATTCACATAATAACACATTTTATATAGTCTTTCATACAGAATCACATTAAACTCATACATTCATGTGAAAGTCGATTGCATTTACATTTAAACTAAACTATAATGACAGATTTTAATTAAAGTTTTGAAATAACATTTACAGTGTGCTATTTTAATCATCAGAATCAACAAACAAGTTAAAGGCCAGGATCATATATTCAATGTTAGTATAACTCTGGGAATTCTAATTTCATTAATATATCAAAATGGCTTGTAGTGCACATCCATGCAATGTTTTTCATTTACATTTCTTTTCTTTTACATTGCAATTATGTTAATTATACCCTGAGAGAAAGAGGGTTAAGGGCCTTACTCAGGGGCTCAGCAGTGCTGGGATTTAAACTCACAACCTTCTGATCCAAAGTCCAAGGACTTAACCACTGCACTACATCTTCCCCATGTACTAAATAGGTTAACAATCTTAGTAGAGGTGAATTCCATTTGTGGAATCTTCACATCATATACCATGCTGCTCTATAAAGCACTTATATCCACCAGTAAAAGTGTCAAATGAGTGTGTTAGTGTTACCGCAACACGATACCCTTTTACTGCATTTACTACGCAATAAACGAGGGGAAGGAAGGAGGGAAGGTCCAGATGAAGATTTATTACCTGTACATCACTATATGATGTGCAATCCTTACTAAATTTCACTGTGATAGCTGAGCCTAAGCCTAAGTCTTAATACTAACCATGTAAGCATTTTCGAATCTTCATTCTGTTGCAATTCATTTGAAATTATTTTATCTGTTTCTACAAACTCACTGAAAAAGAGCTGATCAGATCTGAGATAAATAAAATATGAGCACACAGATTGTTTGAGCAGCGTTCCACATGAGCAGGAACTGCAGAAGCTACAGGAAGCCTGACTGGCCAAGAATAGCACTCAGTAATAAACTGGAGCCACATTGACAGGAAATTGTTTTTGTTAGCCATCCTGTACCTAAAACCACAGTGTAGCAATCTTCTACATATCTTCAAAAATATTTACCGCTTAAAACCTTTTGGAGAAATCGTGCAATAAAATGTAGCTTGTTGTGATTTTTGTGTTACATCTAGGTCTGTCTTGTATTCTGCAGGACAAGATAGAAAGCAATCATTGCTTTCAAAGAGGACATGATTCACAGGAAAATGGTTTTGTAATTTAACATTTAGGGCAAATTTATGTGGAAAGAAGAAGAACAAGAAAATGGGGATTTATTGACAAGACAATGACATTCGCAATGTCACAAAGCTGCCCAGGGGCTGACCCAGAAAATATAGGGATGCAATAAACCATCTATTTCTATAAACACACACACACACACACACACACACACGCACACACACACACACACACACACACACACACACACACACACACACACACACATACACACTAATGACACACTAATAACACTTGCATTGCATTGATTGTGAGCTGCCAAGACACTTCCTGGTGAGGTTCACTTTTGTGGAATGAGGTACATAGTGGTATAACTATACACACAGAGACACACAATATATAAACACAATATGTGTATATATACTGTATATATTACATATATTTTTTATATAATACACATAATATATATATGTATATATATATATATATATATATATATATATATATATATATATATATATATATATATATATACAGGAGTGCAGAATTATTAGGCAAATGAGTATTTTGACCACATCATCCTCGTTATGCATGTTGTCTTACTCCAAGCTGTATAGGCTGGAAAGCCTACTACCAATTAAGCATATTAGGTGATGTGCATCTCTGTAATGAGAAGGGTGTGGTCTAATGACATCAACACCCTATATCAGGTGTGCATAATTATTAGGCAACTTCCTTTCCTTTGGCAAAATGGGTCAAAAGAAGGACTTGACAGGCTCAGAAAAGTCAAAAATAGTGAGATATATTGCAGAGGGATGCAGCAGTCTTAAAATAGCCAAGCTTCTGAGCGTGATCATCGAACAATCAAGCGTTTCATTCAAAATAGTCAACAGGGTCGCAAGAAGCGTGTGGAAAAACCAAGGCGCAAAATAACTGCCCGTGAACTGAGAAAAGTCAAGCGTGCAGCTGCCAAGATGCCACTTGCCACCAGTTTGGCCATATTTCAGAGCTGCAACATCACTGGGTGCCCAAAAGCACAAGGTGTGCAATACTCAGAGACATGGCCAAGGTAAGAAAGGCAGAAAGTCGACCACCACTGAACAAGACACACAAGCTGAAACGTCAAGACTGGGCCAAGAAATATCTCAAGACTGATTTTCTAAGGTTTTATGGACTGATGAAATGAGAGTGAGTCTTGATGGGCCAGATGGATGGGCCCGTGGCTGGATTGGTAAAGGGCAGAGAGCTCCAGTCCGACTCAGGCGCCAGCAAGGTGGAGGTGGAGTACTGGTTTGGGCTGGTATCATCAAAGATGAGCTTGTGGGGCCTTTTCGGGTTGAGGATGGAGTCAAGCTGAACTCCCAGTCCTACTGCCAGTTTCTGGAAGACACCTTCTTCAAGCAGTGGTACAGGAAGAAGTCTGCATCCTTCAAGAAAAACATGATTTTCATGCAGGACAATGCTCCATCACACACGTCCAAGTACTCCACAGCGTGGCTGGCAAGAAAGGGTATAAAAGAAGAAAATCTAATGATATGGCCTCCTTGTTCACCTGATCTGAACCCCATTGAGAACCTGTGGTCCATCATCAAATGTGCGATTTACAAGGAGGAAAACAGTACACCTCTCTGAACAGTGTCTGGGAGGCTGTGGTTGCTGCTGCACGCAATGTTGATGGTGAACAGATCAAAACACTGACAGAATCCATGGATGGCAGGCTTTTGAGTGTCCTTGCAAAGAAAGGTGGCTATATTGGTCACTGATTTGTTTTGTTTGGTTTTGAATGTCAGAAATGTATATTTGTGAATGTTGAGATGTTATATTGGTTTCACTGGTAAAAATAAATAATTGAAATGGGTATAAATTTGTTTTTTGTTAAGTTGCCTAATAATTATGCACAGTAATAGTCACCTGCACACACAGATATCCCCTAAAATAGCTAAAACTAAAACTACTTCCAAAAATATTCAGCTTTGATATTAATGAGTTTTTTGTGTTCATTGAGAACATGGTTGTTGTTCAAATTAAATCCTCAAATAAAATGAATCCTCAAAAATACAACTTGCCTAATAATTCTGCACTCCCTGTATATATATATATATATATATATATATATATATATATATATATATATATATATATATATATATATATGAATGTTTATTGTATATACTACATAGTATGGAAAGCCAATGGAGCCACAGTTTGCCCCTACGGCTGTTAACATGTTCATATATGTTATATGTATAAGTTCATATATAAGGGGAGTGGTAGCTTAGTGGTTAAGGCCACTGCCACCTTCGGGCCCTTGAGCAAGGCCCTTAACCCTCTGTGCTCCAGGGGTGCCGTAACATGGCTGACCCTGCAAGGTGGGATACGATTTTCACTGTGCTGTAATGTATATGTGACAAATAAAGGCTATTCTATTCTATTCTATTCTATTCTATTCTATTCTATTCTATATTGTACAGCCAGCTGTGGAATTACTGATAAAGATGTGTAAAAAGATTTTAGAAAAAAAATTAGCTTCTAATTTATGGAAAAAATATTAGTTATACTTTTTTACACTCTACACAAACACACAACATTATTTTGCCATACATTACTGGCAGTACATTTCAGTTCTACACAAATTTCATTTATTTATAATTCTTGATATTTATGTCACTTCATCAGTAATAAATTTTACTTATGCCTACCAGTGTTCCAGGGTTCCAGAGTTGTGTTGCTCTGTTGTGTCTTGATGTGTTTAAGTGTTGCTTTTAACATCTGCGCAGCTTCAGGTAAAAAGATTAGATGTGATGAAATGTTACGAGAGAATGTTTTAATAGCCCCTATAGCAGAGCTAAAAGTGTGACAGCAGCACAATGGTGAGAATCTCACCGACAACAAGGAAGATCACAAAAACATAAAAATGACAAACAGATAAAAAAATGTAAGCTCTATGATCTGTACTATACAGTGACAAAATTGTGTTTATCTATCTATCTATCTATCTATCTATCTATCTATCTATCTATCTATCTATCTATCTATCTATCTATCTATCTAAAGGTAAAGGTGCTTTTTCTTTGCATATCCCAGCGATGTTAAGCAGCTGGGATCATGAGCAGGGTCAGCCATGTTACAGTGCCATTGGAGCACTGAGGGTTAAGGGCCTTGCTCAGGGGCCCAAGAATGTCAGCTTGCTGATACTGAGGCTTGAACCCATAACTTTCATAACCACTGAGCTCCCACTTTCCTATCTATCTATCTATCTATCTATCTATCTATCTATCTATCTATCTATCTATCTATCTATCTATCTATCTATCTATCTATCTATCTATTCAGGGATAGTGAAATTTCCTGCATGTCACAAATGATTTCATGTTATGCCAGGGGTGGCCTACCAGTCAAGATACCAAGAGCCACATTTTTTACTGTGTTACCGCAAAGAGCCACATCATACACATGGGCACATACAAACATCACCCATCCCTTCCTCTCTCTCTCTCTCTCTCTCTCTCTCTCTCTCTCTCTCTCTCTCTCTCTCTCACACACACACACACACACACACACACAACACACACACCTCTGCTCAGCCAGATTTATTATAAATGTCACACACCAACATGATAATGACAGAAATTGACTCCTACAGTACCAAGACCACAGGCCAGTCATTTTCAACAACATACATTGTGTGCACTCACACACACACACAAACTCTCAGTTCAACCAAGTCCACAAACAAAAATATAATAATTTAAAATAGCGTTTGTGAAGTTCAGTCCCTTTTAGAAATTCCTGGTCGATGTTAGCATGGAGTGAGCTGAAGTGGTGCTGAAGATTTGAAACTTTTAAATGCGCTACTGAAGCCTGACATAAGGCAGAATGACTTGTCATGAACAAAAAAATATAAACTCTCCCACTCTGTTAAAAACGTCTTGTGTTCATTTTCATATTTTCGTTTTGCTGTGCATTTTTCCCTGCCATTTTGAGAGCAAACTTGACACAAATTGTTTATTTAAAATTTAAGTAAACAATTTGCATATCGAAGTTTGTGTTTGTTTCTTTTTAATGTGCGTGTTCGCTTCGCTTGAGTTCATTACGGTATTTTCATCACATGCGCATGTGCGTAAGATGAAAATTCCGCAAAGTTTCCCAGTAGGGGCAAGATCATTTAAGTCTTAAAAATACCGTATTGAACTCAAGCAAACACGCACATTCAAAAAAAAAAAAACACAAACACAAACTTCGATATGAACGTAAGAGCCGCATGAAATCAGACAAAGAGCCGCATGTGGCTCGAGAGCCACGGGTTGGCCACCCCTGTGTTAGGCAATTGCACTTATTTAAGACTCGCACATGTTTTAAATCCAGTGTTACTTAAATAAAGCTTGTTTAGAAGTAAAATTCCTTGTTTTGTTTTTTTTTTGTAGGAAAAATGATTTCACCATAGTATCTTATTAGTAACTGAACCAAATTATTACCTACAAGAGAAACGCCCACACGTGTACACCCGATTGGCTTTCCATATTGTCGATTGTGTGTGTATACAGAAAGTAGGTGCATTAACTCCGCCCATTGGCTCCTCCCCCCCTGCTTCCTCCACTCCCTTTCCAATTGCACCTATTAAGTGGCAAAAAAAAAAAACCGGGGCAGAAAATGGCGACGGCGGGGAGCCGGACCTCGTCGTCGGGATTAACGGAGTCGAAGTGTGCAAACGTCGGAAGCGGACCAGATTGCGGTTTCGGTGCTCCTGGTCTTCCGACCAGTCCGGGGAAGGCGAAGAGAAACGCGGGCGAAAATGCGCAGTGGAGACGCAAAGAGCTGCGAAAAGTCAGGAGCGTGGATCTGAAGAGAGACGACGCGCTGCACCATCTCTCCTCCGCCGAGAGCGCCGGAGCTCCAATCGCCGCGCAGCTCCACTACCTATCCGTGTCCTCACCCGCCGCCGTGCAGGCCACTTTATCCCAGCAGAGCCGACATGCTCAGCACACCAATTCACTGACTGAACACCTTCTTCTGGACAAAACCAGCAATAGTCAGACTTCTGGCGCTCAGGAATTACCCAAAACTTCTTCTTGCCGCCGCAGCAGCAGCGAGCAGCTCAGCTCCGACCATGCAGCACCTCCAGGAGCTCCAGCGGACCTGAATTCTGTGCAACCAGGGTAAGTTTCCTTCACTTTATTAAAAATATATAACCATATAAAAATGTACAAATTGAGAGCTGGAACCAGTGGAGAATGTTCTTGCTTCTGGAGAAAAGTCTGAACATGGAGAACCGCTTTGCATGAGCAGCAGAAGTTGCCCACAGGAGATACACAAGCACATGGGCATGAATGCACAGACACTAATTTTAGCTCCAGGATGTTTTGACTCTCTTTTTTTTCTTGTATTATTAAATAAAGAAATGATTGTTTTTTTTTTAAAAAAGAAGATCTACATGGACTAATAGGAGATTAGGAAACCCCAGTCTTGTCATTTCTCTTCCAGACTCTCATCTGTGTTGCTCTTGTTGTGTCTTAGTGTTGCTTTTAATATCTGCTCAGCAAAACCAAGGTTTCAGGTAGAATGATGAGATGTGATAAAGTTGTTTTTAATAATCTTAATAAACGTTTTAATAAAAGTGTGAGGCGATGGTGAGAATCTGACCTGCAACAAGGTAGAGCATGAATATAAATATGATGAAGAGCAGAAAAAATGGAAATCTGTTTGTTGTAGTGAAGTAAATAGGTATGATCTGTACTATGTATTGACAAAGCTGTCTGTCTGTCTCTCTGCCTGTCTGTCTGCATGTCTCTCTATTTGTGTTTGTCTTTCTGTCTCTATATCTGTCTGTCTGTCTTTATCTATCTGTCAGACTACATCTGTGTTCTTATGTCTATCTATCTTTTTTCTTTCTGTCTGTCTGTGTCTCTGCCTGTCTGTCTGCATGTCTCTCTATTTGTGTTTGTCTTTCTGTCTCTATATCTGTCTGTCTGTCTTTATCTATCTGTCAGACTACATCTGTGTTCTTATGTCTATCTATCTTCTTTCTGTCTGTCTGTGTCTCTGCCTGTCTGTCTGCATGTCTCTCTATTTGTGTTTATTTGCCTTTCTGTCTCTATATCTGTCTGTCTCTTTGCATGTCTCTCTATTTGAGTTTGTCTTTCTGTCTCTATATCTGTCTCTGTCTTTATCTGTCAGACTACATCTGTGTTCTTATGTCTATCTATCTTTTTTCTTTCTGTCTGTCTGTGTCTCTGCCTGTCTGTCTGCATGTCTCTCTATTTGTGTTTGTCTTTCTGTCTCTATATCTGTCTGTCTCTTTGCATGTCTCTCTATTTGAGTTTGTCTTTCTGTCTCTATATCTGTCTCTGTCTTTATCTAACTGTCAGACTACCTCTGTGTTCTTATCTGTCTATCTATCTTTGTCTTTCTTTCTGTTTATCGATATCTGTCTGTCGAACGATGTCTATCCATTTATCCGTAATCAGCGCTAGTGGAATTTCCTACACAGCTCACAATTGATAAGTGCTAAATTTGACAAAGACCCCCATGCTGACTGTGTGTGACGCAGTTACAGTACTAAGAGAGCGGTTTTCTAGTAAATGAAGTCGTTGCCTGGGAGAATATGACTGTGTATTAAGACTTAGGACTGAGCAGTTTCGTTGGGTCAGCAAGACGTTTCTGGGGGTTGGTCCATAGTGCAGGTGTGTTCATTCAGATCTGAGGAAAAAAAGTTTCTCTTGACCTTTTATGAAGTACAAAATAAAAAAAAATATATAATAAATAACTTTTTTTAATGAATAACTTTCTCCAAAAGGCTTTTAGATAAGTTCTTTCAACAACAACAACACACACACACACACACACACACACACACACACACACACACACACACACACACACATATAACTCCATTTGGGTGTTAGCATGTCCATGTTAGTTCTCTATCTGTGAACAGGGTGAACACCTTTTTATATTTTTATTTATTTATAAAAGCTCATGTTAGACAACGAGAAGGAAAATTATGCAGAAGTAATTGTACCTCACTTAGAAATGTAAATCTGTAGAAAGTTTAATATATTTTATTTTTAAGAAGCACTTTGGTTGAGATTTAATTTTGGATTGAAAATGTGTTTTTGTGTGTGTCTGTACGAAAATATGCATTAACATCAGGACATGGATAGATGATGAAGATGGGTTCTTCAAGGTTTTGCTTAAAAGGGCAATGACTTAATCTTTGCGTCATCAACCAGGTTGAATTCCAGAAAAAAAAAACCAGAGCAAAAGCTTTTTGTTGTTTTGGTGTGAGAAAACAAAACAAAGGTTAATTAAAGTTTTTCTGCTTCGCTGGATTTGAGATTGTGACGGTTGTAAACGGAGTCGTCGTTTTCCTCCCTGTTTATTCACACTCGCATGTAAGAGTGGTGAAGGGAATCTGAGTCAGAGCAGCTGAAATCCGCATCAATCGCCTGATTCACTTGCAGTCGTGTCCCCTCAGGTGAGAAGATGAGCATCGTGCTCCCCACCCCTCCACCCTCCCATATGTCCCAGGTAGATGATGTCTCCTTGACAGGTGTTGAAAGGGATCCAAAACCAGATGTTCCTTAGATGTTCCTCTGGTCTGTTTGCACGCTGACATTAGGAGGAGCTCATCTGGCTGAACGCAGCCGCCATCGTCTAGCCGAGAAAAGATCAAAGGAGGCTGCTATTGAAGCGCTGTGTCGGGTTGGCATAGTTTTAAAAAAGGGATACCTTATTCAGAGGTCTGGCCTGCTTTTGTTTCCTTTGAAGGATTCCCCTTGATCACCGTAGGCACTGATTTGTTTGAAGAGAAGGGGTCAGTTGGCCATGCAGAGTGGGGGATGTGTTTGATTTCTTTTTTTCTTCTTTTTTTTTTTATACAGGAACAACTTTTGTTTGGCAAATTTCTTTAACACAAAAGTCGGACCGAATATCGAAGTCCAGTATTTAAATTTCGAACGCTGTATTCTTATTTAAAAATGTTTTAAACCCGTGTTTCAGTGGTGGATGAAGTACACAAACCATGTACTTGAGTTGAAGTAGAGATCCACTCGATAAAATATTACTCCCTTTAAACGTTCACTCAAATGAAAGTTTAAAAGTTTTTGCATTCAAATTTACTTAAGTATTCAAAATACTATGATTTATTATGTCTTAATAATACTTCTGTTACAAGACTCTGCTTAATCAACTCATTTGATGTGAAAAGACTCAAATGTGACTCTCAGCATACTGATCTATTAATAGAATGATATTAATGACTCAAACACTAATTGATTTCTATTACAATGATCATGAACCCAAAAACTTATTTTCAACTACTTTAAAAAAAAATCACGTAAATAAGCTCAGGTGTTGTGGCGAGTTCGAGTCTGGAGTTTCTTCATCATTTATTCCTTTTGAAATGTTCTGCTTGATGTTGGTGATCAGTAGATACACCAAGCACCAATCAAAACGAGTTGAAAACAGAGGCCACGCTCGACCCTGATTGGTCGCTCTCTGCGTGTTTGAACAAGTTTTTATCTTCATAAATAAATGACTGATTTTGCAAAATGTAAAGTTAAGAGATATTTGACTTTGAAATGTAGCAAAGTTAAAGTAAAAGTCACATTTACTTCCTTACTCGCTGCGTGTTTTAGCAGGGGTTTGGACCACAAGTTTGCGAAACTGCCCACATGTTTGTGTTGCAGATGAAAGTTTCCGTTAGTGTGGATTGTGCTGGGTGTTCCCAACCCATGGGATCGTAATTAATTTGTTTGCATTTCCAGCGGATGTGACAGCAGTTCTTGATGTTCTGGTTTACAGAAGGCAGCCAGTCAGATGTAGGATAAGATACCTCCACTGGAAAAGAAAATGTTACAGGACTTTCATCTAGCCAAGTGAAACACTGTTTGCGTTGTGGTGTGAAACTAAACGTAGGCGTTTTTTTTGGATCATAGTGGAGATATAGTGGTGTTGAAGTCTTGTGGAGCAAGTTATAACAATTGATATTCCTGTTTTTTTGTTGGTTTGTTTAGACATATTGGACAGGTTTCGTCACGTTGCACGGTGTGTAAACTGTTTCCACAGTCACTGTTTTTACAGTCGCTTTGTATTATATTGTGTTTTTGTATTTGCACTTAATGTTGCACTTTGTTGTTAGTTTTGTGTAGTTCCTGGTTTCCTTTATGTTTTCTATAACGCCTTCGTCCTGGGTGAAGGAAACGCGGTTTTGTTTCACTGTGGTTAAAATGACAATAAAATCCGACTTGACTTGATTTGACTACATCCACATCTTATATCGAAGGTATGTTTGTTTGTTTGTTTTGGGGGAGGGGGTCTTTTTCTTTGTCTTATTTCTGCTGCTAATGCAAAAATACCGAAAAGTATCGATTGGAAAACGTTTCAGCTGATTTTATGAAATGTCTAAAAGTGGATTGTTTTGTCCTTTTTTTTTTAATTTTAATTTTTTTATTTTATTTTAATCAAACACACAAACATCAAAGTGAGTGTGGGGCTGATTTCTTTTTAGCCCAGACTGTAGAATCATGCTGCTGTCACTGATGGTTGTGTCAGATTATCATATGAAGTTTCATGATGACAGATTTTTTTTTAAGCATATGATTTTTCATGATTTGTGCATTAGAAATTCTGAACAATCCGCATGTGAGATAAAGACGTGTGTGTGTGTGTGTGTGTGTGTGTGTGTTTTGCACACCACCACCATGCTGGATTGTTTACATAAACACACTTTTCTCCATCACAGTGACCTTGGAAAGGAAACTAAAAGTAGCTCAAGTACACCATGTCCAGTCAAAGTACAAAATGACAGATGATGGAATTGAGGTTTAGGGGTTTTTTTTTTTGGTTGCTGTTTTCTTTTGTTTACCACAGAGGAATTTTAGACAAAGGTGAAAGGTGATGTAGAGACTTAAAGTATCAGTCATGCCAACATTTATATACATTTGAACATCAGGCTGAGATGTTTCCAATTCCAAAGAAAAGTTAAGACGCTTGTTTAAAATGTAAATAAATACAGAAGGCAAAGGAAATCTCATAAACCCATTTTATTCACAATAGAAGATTGTTCCAACGTTTGATGTTTTTTAAAGAAATGCAATCTTTTCAAGTGTTAAATATTTTGAATTTCATGTCTGGGATACGTCTATAAAAAAAACAAAAAGGTTGGGACAGGGCCATGTTTACCACTGTGTAGCATCCTGTCTTTTTTAACAACAATCTGGGAACTGAGGAGACCAGTTGTTGGAGTTTTGGGAGAGGAATGTTGTTTTGTATTAGTCTGATACAGGATTCTGTTTTCTCAACAGTCCTGAGTTTTCTGTGTTGTATTTTTCATTTTATGATGCGCCGAATGTTTTCGATTTCTGAATGGTCTGCAGCCAGGCCTGTTCAGAACACACGCTCTTCTACTATGAAGACGTGCTTCTTCAGGCCTTCTGCGAAAAAGACGTTGTCTGGATGGAAGCATATATTGTTCAGCAACCTCTGCATACCTTTCAGCATTAATGGTGGCTTTTTGGATGTTAGGTTTGGAGGACGCACGTCCATGGTTTCTAAAAATAATTTTAAATTTAGATTTGTCCGACCACAGAACCAGGGCAAAGGCAGAGAACTTAAATACGGCTCAGTCTTCCGAGGAAACACGACCCAGGGAGATCTTTTTAATTAATAGATGGTAGTTTCTGTTTAAAGGAATATTTGCACATCTTGTGCTCTTGTCATGCGTAAGGACCGTGTCTGACTCACTGTCAACATGTTAAGAGATTTCAACAGGCCCGACTCTTTAAAACTGACCTTCCCCTTAAATTAGCTGCATAACATCTGGCGCGATCCTGACTTTACTGCTGCTGAGGTTGCACACGGGCCGGATGGCTGCCGTCTTAAACCTGGCATCTCAACCTGCCTCAAGTCACTGCAGTTCCCTTGGGAAGCCTCTGCTTGTGAAACTGATACGGTAAGAAGAACTTATGGCGCTCAATGCATTCTTATGAAGGGTTTTGCTGGAAGCCATAAACCCAGATTCACTCTGGCACAGGAACAAACCCAGGGTCACCGATACTCACGCTCGACATGTGACCCTTTGCTTCTGGTAATCAAACAGGTCTGTATGCTGATATATTTCTTTGAAGATTTCCATCTTCTCGTTGACGCGTGCATTTATTTTTATTTTTTAAGCCTGTCATTAGCGTCCAAGTTACCGGGGTTGAAAGTGTTCCGCGGTTGCATGTGAAGTCGTATTCGTAAAGCCCACACGCTAATGTGTATCATGAGCTGCTAATGGTTGTTGTCGTCTGAAGTATTTGGTTGCTAAGTAGGCAAGGACAAGAATGTTCAGAAATTGAATGTTTGGCACAAGGATCAGAACCGTGTCTCTCGCCACCCGCTTGCACGTCAGCTAGAACTATTTGTACTGATTTGTATGTAATTCGTGGGAATTGATGGTCATTCGGATCGTTTAAGGCCTCAGAAAACGCCCGATAGGAGAATCTTGTAATGAAAACAAGTTTGTTGAGGTTTGTACATGTTGCAGAATAAACTGTTGGATGTTTTATTTACTGGCCATCAGTGTATTTTCACAGTAACAAATTTTACAATTAAAAACAATAAATATATATTTAAGCATAAAATATAAAAAAATAAAAATGAATATTTCCCACTTTTGTGTAGTTTTTCTACCTCATTTAGAACATTGTACTGTGATTTAGCATTCTGGATACCGCTGATGAACGATGTTATGGCTGACGTTTTTGCGTTTAGTGGTGGTTTGAATAATCGCATCCGAATGTATCTGTTCCAAACCGAACAATCTGGGAATCGCCCTCAGTGTCTCATCTCGCCTGTAAATATAGCTAGTATTGGTGTGTAAAGATATTTGCCCCCATTCTGTTGAGCGAAGGTCTCCTGAGATTTGGCCTATTTTGTCTAACCAGTCAAGGTCTCTTCACGGTCACCAGAAAGCGCCTGATTAAAGCCTGGGTTCGCTCAGATGCTCATGCCTGGACGCCGGCAACAAAGGTCCGGATATTTCCATGCCCATTAGGCGCTGTCGGCCGACACAGGGGTCCACCCCGCCTCCCCTCATTTCTGTTTAGTTAGCAGCGGGACAAGGCAAGCTGGAGATTACATGTGAAAAGCAAACACACACAGGTCCGTGAATAATCACACCCAGATTACCAGTTAAAACAATACGTCTCATGGAGGGGCCTTCGGTAGGTAGCACACTTCGGTAAAAATACACACCATGGATTTGATGGAATCAGTTTTGTTTGTTTTTGTAGTCTCCAACATTTTTATACAGGGTATAGATCCTTACATTTTGTTTAACTCCGAAACTACAAACGATTCAATAAAAAAAAGCAGGGAAAAAAGTCCAATTTGTACACATTGTCCATTTCCAGTCAGTTAAAAATATATCCGCTAGGACTCATTCTTTATCTTTCTATTAAATTTGAATACTTTCGTATCGTGCTAATGTTGTAAATCAGCTGCATTAAAACAGTGTGTAACGGATTACACCAGAGGTCCCCAACTACCTGTGAAAGAGATGCTACCAGGTTCTGGGAAAAGTATCTACACCCACATACGAGGTGGTATCAAAAAGTTGAGAGACTAGTCCTGTTTACAAGAAAGTACTTTATTTAACATTTACACACGGTCACCTTTAAATAATCCTCTTGCACAGCAGTACAGTGGTGCTCCCAGCGATCCTGGCACATCTGGAATATGTCCTGGAAGTCTTCTTTTCTAAGCGTGTTAAGCACCTTCTGCGTTGTGTGCCGGATCTCCGCTATGTTGTCAAAATGGCGAACTTTGAGCTGGATCTTTATCTTCAGGAAGAGGGCGAAGTCGGGTGGGAACAGAAGCGAGATGTTTCCGGCGAGAATCTCGCATGTGAGGAGAGCTCGGTGATCTGTTGCATCGTTGTTGTGTAACATCCAGTTTTTCGCACCATTTATGATGAAATCGCAGACGTGGCAACACACGTGGTCAGAATAGCACCAGTTGCACAGCTCCAGATGTCAATGTCTTTAGACACGACGATTTATGAAGGCCAGCGCTCCCTGTGACTGTGCGTGCAGCCTTGTGCTGCCATCTGTTGGCGTGTTAGAAAAAATCTTTTCATACCGCCTTGTAATAGCACACCACACCACACCAGCCAGTCCATGAGATAAACTTGTACAAAAGCTTGGCGACCACTGGATTATCTGTTTATGAACATGTTGGCCTTTTTTTAAACTAAACTATTTGAACTAAAAAGTGCAACGAGCCCGAATCTGACTGCTTGTTTATCCTTCGGGTAAACTACAGTCGGACGTGTGTGAAAAAATTTGTACTGTGGGCATCAGCCCAAGTCTTGATGGCCCAATAAGAGGACCATTGTTGTGGAACAGAGGGGTGCATGCAACTGGCATGGCAATAAAACTCCCACACACACACTTACTTATGTAGCAGTCTTGCAGAATGTTGTGCAGAAACTTCTAAATCTAAAAGAGATTTCTCTGCGCGTTTCTGAGAACTTTTAACAAACGTTATCGATGTGGTTTGACACAAAGACGTGTACTTTTTGTTCAGCTGTGCTCTTTGTTTGGTAAGAAACCGATACCTTTGTGTCAATCGACAAGAAGAATGTAACAGGCCTCTGGACTCATGTTCTGAGGCTACCGTTTAGCACCAGAGGGTAAGTTGAGGAACCTGGTGCAATCAAGAGTTTATGTAGTTGTCCCTCAGAGCAATGAGTGAAACGTTGTGGAGAAACATGCAACCAGGAACAGGATGGGAAGACACCTCTGACCTCCAATCATCTCGCTCCTGAAGGGACGGGTAACGCAATCCGACCAGGGGACTCGGAGATGAGGGATTGTTTGGGGTGCCATGGATAGACTACACCACTCGGAGTGCCAGCAGAAGGACCTTGCGAGGGGGATCCAAATATTTCAAAGATATCTCGTGAAGAAAATGGCCGATTAACCACCCTCAACCACTCCGCAGTCTCTTCAGCCTCTCCAGCCCTCCCATTAGCTACATTCCAGTCTGCTTTTCAAAAGGGAAAAAAAAGGCTTTCGAAGTGTTTACTCAGCCACTCCTTTTCTCCCTTAGAGTGTTCATCCGGGCAGCTGCTCCGGCCCAGTGCTTCCCCCGGGACGCTCTTCCGCAGTTGTTTTCCTTTTGTCTTGTTCTGTTGTTTCGAGGTCAAGTTTAGTCTCTGTTGACTTTTTTCTTTCCCTCTCTTCAAGGCATCACCCATGTTTGGTGGAGAAGCAGCATTAAAGCTGAATAGAGCTTTTTATCCAGAAAGCTGTCACTTTCTGTTCTCTCTAATGTTCTTATGCAACAATTTAGCCCTGGATAGAGTTGTAACAGTGTCCTTTTTTTCCCGCATGAGATGGACTACTGAGCAGATTTAACTTCGAGACTCTTTCGGTGCTGTTGGCTACTTGGAAGACAGTTATGTCCCTTGTGCCAAGGAAAAAAAAATCACACCAGTTGCTTTTCTGTCTGGCAGCTGTGCAACTTATCTTAATGACACTACTTCTATTGATCATGATTGTGTTGGTGATCCGCATGTGGCCCTAGTTTTTTTTTTTTCCTCCATTTCCTAGCAAAAAAAACCCCCACTATTACAAAGAAAGCGTTTAATCTTCACTCACCATCAGTAACACTCTAAGTTGAATAGTAACTCAAGCTTATTTAATGTTTAAAGCTTTAAAAATGTAGACATTCATTGATAATCACAATCACTGACCCCATGTCATGTCCAAAGCGGATACACGATGCTTATCGTGTTAATATGAAAGTTATTCACACAAGCTTGCCTGCACTATATTGCAAAAATTTGTGGACATCCGACCAGAAGATGGGTAGATGCTTCTTTTTGAACATCCCACAATCTATGCATGCTACAAGAAAGGAGTACATAAATTATGAGGAGGAACAGCACCACAAATTGACTCTATAAGGTGAAAGCTGCATGATATGGTACAATTTGTAGACCTTTGTGGTGATTTAACTGTAAATGGCTCTTGGGGCTGATGTTTATTTCTGGACATCCTTCAGAAAAGGTGCAGCACCAGTTATTGTGGTTTTTGCTCACCTGCTACATATGATGGAGCAAAGCTTACCTGCAGAAACATCAACCAACAGCTATAAAGCCTTCCTTTTACAGCTAGTTTTAATAGAAGACATGTATTTTTACTCGTTCTTGCCTAAAAACCCATCAGTTTGAGTTTGGTGTGTCATGACGGCTAATTTGTGACTCGCCTTGGGCGTTAGATGCATCACGGAAATACAAGGAGACATCCTGAATGTTTTGCGCTTGGAGTTTTTTTAATCCAGTGGACTTTAAATAGAAGGCTTTCTCTTCATTGCTTGAAGTGTTGGTAAAAATATCGCAGCTGGAGCTATCTTTATCTGCTGCACTTTCCTGCATCCAGGCTTATCCTCAAAACATAAAGGCCAGCTTGCGTGTTTACTGCTTTTTCCAGTGCTTTTGCCGCATCGATTTATCTTCCTCTCACTTTCACTTATATAGTCGGTGTGTGTGTGTGTGTGTGTGTGTGTGTGTGTGTGTGTGTGTGTTTCTGCACCATTGCCCCAGATTCTTCCATGAATCGAGTCTCTCATGTTTCTTTGAGACATTGAAATATGCCCCACCTTGCTGGTAGGTTTGGCAGGAAGGAGACTGAAAGGAGAAGAAGGTTGTTTGTTTCTATTTTTCCTACTCTCTTGCTTTTATGACTCGGATGGGCCTCGTTTCTCGGTGCGTTTGGCATCTCACACACACACTCGTTTCTTTTTGGGTTTGCTGTAGAGGTGCTTATGGGTTGTGAGCATTATTATTTGTCAGATCAGAATTCTGATGCACACACAAGGGGAAGACCACATCTCAGAGTATGAACACTTCCAAGCCGAACGCTTTCTCACCACCGAAAAGAATCTCCCCCAGAATTGTGTAAAGGAACTTTCACCATAGACCAACGCTAGAGTAGATAAGATGAATATTTTTTTTTTCCTTTTGTTTTAGTAATGGTCATGAAACTGATGAAGTTTCTTTCTTTTTTGAATTTTATTATAGTATTATTATTTTATTAAAAATGCACATTTATTTTTTAATAAATGCGAAAGTTTTTAAAATATATTATTTATATATTTACTCAGAAAATAATTCAACATTATGTACATTTGAGATTTATACTTCGTCAATAATACATCATTATTTAAAAATATATTTATTGAATATTTTCTAAAAAAAAAATGTCAAAAAGGTTCTTTAACAAAATTCTGCATCATTCTTTAACAATTTTTTTATTTAAAATGTTACTTCAATTTTATTTTATTTTTAAAATCGTCTAATTTAATATGGTATTTAACAAATATATAACTTTTTTTATTTTCAGAATTTCAAATGTTTTTTAACAAAATTATCCATAATTCTTTACAAATATTCTAAATTGAAAATGTTTAATAAATCTTTCATAATTCTTGAACAATTTTCTAGTTTAAAATGTTAACAAATTTATTTATAATACTTTAACAGTTAATACTGATATTTAACAGTGTCCCTCCACATCTCAGCTTTTTTCTTTATTTTTTTGAACATCCTCACGAATGAAGTATATATTAATAGAGTTGTTACTTCCCCATAAGCGTCCGATCTCCATGTAAGGGCTTAGACTTCGTAGACCTGCATTCCTTATTGCCCACAAGGTGAATGTTTAACACACAGTGTGTTAGCAGTACTCTGTGATAAGATGCCACAAACGAGTGCTTTGGCTCCAATTGGGGGGTGTGTGTGTGTGTGTGTGTGTGAGATTAAGTCATGCACCATTTGCTACGACCTTGAAGCAGGTTGAAAGGCATATTGTCTTAATGTTTGACCATGCACATAAGGTTGCTGCTGTTCCTGGTCATATTTTGGTTTTTATTTTTTGCTCTGAATGTTATACCAGATAATGGTGTTTGTTCT
The DNA here is from genome assembly GCF_014805685.1 of Silurus meridionalis. Taxonomy (NCBI): domain Eukaryota; kingdom Metazoa; phylum Chordata; class Actinopteri; order Siluriformes; family Siluridae; genus Silurus; species Silurus meridionalis. Next base: position 20,208,737 of record NC_060894.1, read on the forward strand.
CAGGTGTTTAAAGTTAGAAAGGTTTACTGCGTTCATAAAAATTTGTGGATGGGATTCCGGTGTGTTCATGAACTAGCGCTCCGGGAAGTCTATTGGCAGGGCGAGTCATTTCAACTCGAGTCAAACCAGTTTTAGGCATGTTGAGTCCAGATACATGATCTACACTCTCATGAAACTGGATATAAATGTGCTTAAAGCTAAATCTCGCCACACTTTGACACCCTTTTTAACACTTGACCAAGACTACATTGTATATATCTACCTCAGCTCTTCATCCTTCCGTTCGGTGGTTTGTCTGACAGACCTTTATTAGTAATCGACCTATTTTTGTTCAAACCATTAGGAATTATGTGCCAAAGTTTCAGCAACCTGAGAACATCTTTGGGATTGTACCTTAGTACCTAGTGGCGCTTCCGAAAGTGTTCTGGTGCGTGGTTTAGAGTTTAACCTGAAGTGCAGCGTTGCAGAATTACGAATATTCATTTTACGATTATCGATCAGTCCATGTAGATTTATCACTTTTAAGTTTAGCCCTGATGAGCAATAACGAGTAAATCTCTCTCAAATTCTATAAGGAAAAAATTTTGATAGAAACCCGACTCAAAAAGGAACCCATCCTCATCTGGGTGATACCAAATGTCCAGTAATTATAGTTCCATCATCCTTGTTAAGGTTATTAACTGTTCAGTGTTGGAATGCAAAAACTCTTCATGGCATAGTTTTGTTTCAAGCAATGTTATTCACGTGGTCTTTTCCGTGAAGGTCGGTAGTTAACCTAGAAGAACGAAGAAGATTCTTGGAATTGAGGTCTCTGGATTTACCCTCTGCACGTGTTTTGCATATTCAGATCTCGCTAACGTGTAAGTTTGCTTAGACGTAATTTAAGTGCATTAGTTTCTCACACATCTTTGAAATCAGTGGCTTGATGGAGTTGGTCCTGGAGTTAAAACGCTGATATTTCAACACGTGTGCATGTGCTCCCCTTCCCCCTACTTCCGAAAGCAGTGTGTGTGTATATACCTCCCCTGCCCCCCACCGTCCCTCTCCGGAGGCCATGCTCTACTTCCAGCACTCGGGATAGTGGACCATTTAATGGACTGCCTGTTCATCAGCTCTCTCGGCTCCATTGCTCTGACACTGGAACTGTGTGTGTGTGGTAAAGTACGTAGTCAGGAATATAAGTAAGGTGTTAAACCGCATGCATCTAACCATATGATCCAGTTTCCTCACTGGTCTCTTGTGGAAAGCACACAAGGGTTTGTGATGTCCACAGCAAACCCCTGTTTATGTCCCAAGCCTGTATGCTGCGGACTGTCTGAGCAACTTTAGAGCGAATGGAAGCGGGTAGGGGGGTTAGAGGTTAGTGGAGCTGCCCCTGCTGAGAGAGGCCGGTATGGAGATGGTGGGGGTCGTGCTGCTCTGGTTGGGGCAGCGAGCTGCACACTGCATCGGTCGTCTATAAAGAATTTCTGCGCATTCCGAACACATACCAGAGCCGGAGCACTGGGACATCCAGACTACACTGCATGCATCACTGATCTCCCACTCTTTGCACCTGCACCAGCCACCAACGCAGCTGCTGGATTTTGCATTTGGTGGGGGGTTTTACTGGTTTTTAAAGTCTGGAATACAATCCAACATGGACAAACTTTTGTTATATTTTGGATCTCCAATGTGGACAAGTTAAGCTGCAGTGACAAAAAGCATGCAGAAAAAGACACAGCACCAAGCAGAGAGCATGTTTAAATGGAGAAATTATTTATAATAAGTCCAAGTCTCATATTACCTCCAAAAATAAAAGCTATTTGCAGAGTTCTGCCATCATGTGAGGCCTTTTAGAGTCTGCGAAGCAGGACACATCCAAAAGTGTTTAGCCTTTGATACTTGAGGTAAATTTTCACCCCCTCAGTAGGCACACATCACATGGTGGAAACACACAAGTAGCATCAAAGCCTGGCTGTTCAACTTGCCGACTAATCCTCCTGTTTATTACTTTTTTTGTTTGATTTTATTTATTTATTTATTTATTTTTTTAATTTCTTAATGAACTGGCTTAGTGAATTTTGATCAAACTGAAACGGAAAAATTCTAGGAATCACTTGTATTCTGGCAAAGTGCTTTGTGAATAGCCACTGGAAATGTAGTTTTGCACAGTTTCATTTCCCTCCTGTTTCTGGTAAAAACTCCCAGCAACACTCAGGGGGGTCCAGTCTTGCATTCCACACTCCTTCAGACCTTAATGTTTGTAATGAGTTACTTTGTGGGAATTTGGCTTAAACATCCCAAACAAAACAAAAAAACACCCAAATCTAAAAATTGAAAAAATAAATCTTTGATTACTTGGATTTCAACATGATCGCCAAGAAAACTTTACAAATCTGTTGAAGTTTTGAAGCTTTGCTGTTGGCAACTTTCCAGGCAGCTTCATGAGAAAACCATAAGTTCTTAAAGTTTCCAAATAGACTGAGTGAAATCGTAAATTCTACTTGTTTTGCGGAAAGAACCGATTTTTAAGTGACATTGTAGGTTTTATTTATTTATCTGATTTAATGGATGCAATCTACTGTGATATTTCTGGTTTATTTCCCACCCTAGAGTTCATGTTTTGCTGATTATAGGTACAAAATATAGCTTGACGGATAATACGTTTCCCGGTTGGGGCTGTAGAAGTTCAGGGTGTTCAGTATCCCTGGATTTGAAATGCTCGGTCATGCTGACTCACTGCTTCAACACGTATATAATAACATAGTTACTGCTACTGCATCATGGACTGTTGGAGATTTTCATACGAACACCAGCTACAAATTTCACACACAAGTTTCACATTACGGCCGGTTTCTTTTCTGATTGTAATCTGGCAGGACGGTGTGAAGCAATTCCAGGTTTGTTTTTATAACGAAGCCTCGATCTGTGCTTGTGCTTTTAACTCTGCTGTGAGTTTTGTACCCGTTGGCAGCGCAGTGTGGTGCACGGTTAAAAGAAATAAAAAAAGATAAATTAGCAAATACCCATCTTTTTAAAACACGTTGGAGGCACTGGTGCTGTTTAGCAACAGCTGTTGGAAGGTGAAGTGTGTTATTTTGGACAGTGTGAATTGTGTGATGTTCACATGCATGCTGCAGAAGGTCAGCACCTCTGACTTCCCCCAACACGTATTTGGTAAAGGAGAAAGAGGGGAAGTTCACATTGCTCAAATGCTGACTGCTGTATTGTCAAAAACCTCCCCCTTGGTCCGATTCATACCGGGAAAGAAGATTTCATTTCTCTTTATCCCGTCAGTTTCTCACTCATTCAGCCTGATCTGTTTCGCAAAAAGGTTTCTGTTCCCTAAATAATGAGGGTTTTTTTTAAATGAAAAAAGCCAGTTCCTTATCTTATAAGATGTACATTTGCTCAGAAGGTGTACCTGACGCAGCAGATAGTGGAGCTGAACACAATAAATCTTCACATTAGTCTGTCTGATCTGCTGACTCCCTTTTAGACTAAATTTATTTAAAAGAGATCTGGCAAATCGCAGCTGTCCATCTCCAGTGCTAAGCCTGCAAGTCTCATTGCAATGAACTGGAAAGCAGTTTTTCACTGCAAGTTGTTTGCTGACCCCGTCAGTACAATCCAATATCTAATGGCTCTGAATTAATTAGAAATGCCATGAGCATAAATATTTCATCTTAAAGCCTCAACTTTGAAAGTTCAAAGCTTGCTCAGTCCCTTTTTATTTTTTTATTATTCGTACCCGGCGTTTGTTTAGACATTTTTATGTCCCTTGGGATGTCGTTGCATAAGCCGGACTTGTTTTCGGCTGCGTCATCGTCAGCGATTTGACGTGGGAGGCGTTCGTGTCTCAGCGGGTTTGTGAAGCGGCAACGAGGTGCTCATCCATACCTATTTGCTCAGCAGCTCAGCAGGAGCTCTACTCCCCAACCTGCTTGCTCATGTATATTTCAGGATTGCACTGTAATGTTAAATACAACCTACAGGCTTCCGTCATTCATTTATTCATTCATTCATTCATTTATGAGCAGTGCAAACATCTAGCTAGCTATTATTCTGAATTATAGCTGACATGCATGAATATTTATATGAGAGAATATATTTTGTGTAGTAGGAACCAACTTGTAACTCGTAATGTATGCCTTCTAATATGCGCTTGTCTAGAGCCTACATTTTTGGCTAGCATTTTTGCAAGTGCATATAAATCAGCAGGGCCTGCGTGAGCGTGCTCGTGTTCCATAATCCCGAGATTTTATACGGTCAGAGCAGAATTCTCGAACACTTTTAGCTCGCCAGTTAACTTGTACATTATTTGGTTCAACTAACCGAAGTTGCACTTTGGCTATAAATGTGAGTAGAACTATAAAAATCAAAAGCAGCTGTCGGTGCATAAGCAGTGCATAAGTCACTGGAGAAAGGTGTCCTAGATTCTCTTTGCGAACGTCCTGCTATGATCAGAAGAATTCAATATGCAGTATTTGGAAACTGAATAGTGGTCCTTTTTATGGCATGAGGTCGTGTGTGTGTGTTCAGAATTGTTATATTATGGCAGTTAGAAAGACCCAGCTGATGCTAAATTCATATCGTGGGGTGAAGGTTCTGGGACCTGGTTTCTGCAGTGGTGTTTAACCAGTAAAGTAATGTTCTAATAGCTTTACACTGTTGATACCATTTAGCGTAGTCGAGGGCAATTAGGGTTGTAGCCAAACAATATCTGGCCACATAGAGGTGGTTTAAATCGGTTAGGACAAATTTATACGATAATTTATAACTTATTAGCCCAATGATGATGAAGCGAATTATAGACAGCTACAATTTTCGTTAGAGATCGACCGATAATGGATTGCACCGATAGCTAGGTTCCGATCGTACGTGCCGATTACCGATTAATCAATCGATAGTTTTTAAAATGGATACTGGATAATAGGAAAACCAAACACTTCGTGTAGAATAGTACTGAACTTGATTACAAACATCATATAAATCATGAATTATGGAAATATGCTAAATGATATATATATTAATGTGGGGTTTTTTTTTATATGAAAAATTGTATTTATAATTATTTGTAAATATAATATAGCGTGCTCCGTGCACCGTGCACACTAATTGCAGCGCACAGTCTCGTGTATAAAAACAAACAGCACATGGCGTCAGTGATTCGCCTCTAGGGGTTGCACTCTGTAATGACAGCAGACCCTCTCAGCCGCTTCAGCAAAAGATGCTACCCGAAAAAGCGGTGACCGATTAATCGGTTGACCTCTAGTTTTTGGCTGATAGGATTTTGTGATTTTTTTTTTTTTTTTTTTCGATAAACTTGAATACGTTTATTATTATTATTTTTTTTTATTATTCTGATTTGATTTCTTTTTCTGTTGGAGGTGTAGATGGTCTGAAATTTGACCAGTTCTTGCACAAGTGCTGCTTTTTGTTTTTAGCTTAACATAAACAGCGCCATGTGATCTTCCTTAATCAGAGCAGGTCAAGTGCACAAGTACTTTCCCGAGTGCGTTTCCTCATAGTTGGAAAGGACATCGGCATTGACGCACAGTTTTATTGGCTAAGATTTCACTAAACACCTGCTGCCTTTGTCTTGACCAGTTTTGAGACTTGAGCAGATTGTGTGCTTGTTTTTTATATTATTATTTGAATATATAAATAGATTATATCCTCAGATTTTCACAGTGGCCTTCTTTGTTTCTTTGTTGACCTGTATTGTGTTTTTGACTTTGTTTAGTTGTCATTAGGCTTCTTGTGCTTTTGTCTATGTTTGGAGCCTTCATTTAAGGCTTCTGGGTCGAGTGTGTGGGACTGTTAAGTCCTTCTAAGAACAAGTAGCTCCTGCTTATTATGTGCATTGCTTCAACTCCACTATCCCCTCCAGCAGAGAGCTGCTGATTGTCTGAGCAGTAACTTGAGAGCTGAGAACCGTGTAGTCCATGAGAATGGGTGTGTATGTGTGTGTGAGCATGCATTCAGCAGCGTATGGGTGCATAAACATGTTCTGGTGGATGTGCAAATCTATATATTACATGTATGTTTGGTTTTATGTGTATGCACATGTGCGCGTATGTGAGTAGCATCCAGATTTATGTACAGGCTTATGAGGAGGTCTGGAATGGATTCCCAGCCGCCGGCTCTTCTATGTCCCACCTGCACGGCCCACAATGCCTCTTTGTTCCGGGCTCATGGCACTGTGGGATAGCTGTTACCCGAGAGCCGAGGGCTGGTCACCACCGATTTTTTTTCTTTCAGAGCCGAGATGGTAAGCTCCTGCTATCTGGTTTCGTTGTGCTTGAGTTAGGCTCCAGGGAGTTCAGTTTTCTCCTTGTGGGAGTGTGAGGGCTACGTGCTTCTCACTTGTTTGTTTGCACTCCAAGTGCTTTAGTTACCTCTAGATGTACCAGAGGGTGTTTGGTGCGAATTTTTGAACGCTTGATTCTCTATATCATATACTTTCAGTAATTCAGAGCAAATGCCTTCTTGTCCTCAAAATGCTGTTTGAAGCTGCGTCTGTTGAATTCCGATTATGAAAAATGTAGAAAAGCGTAGTTCCTCTTGAGCTGTAAATGTTTTTGCGGTCATCACGACTTCAGCAAACTTCCTCTTCGATGCCTCCTTTTGCTTCAAACGAGGCTGGGTTCAGCACAGGAAGTCTGGCTTTCCTGTTCCCCGGTTTGTTATTGTTACGCCACCCCTTATTGAGTAATCGAAAAGGGCCTAAGGGGTGTGCACCATCGATTCTGTTCTTAATTAAAGATGAAAGCTGTCCACAGCTGCCCTTCCCCTGTTCTGACCACCCTCCCACATGTAAGCGTTCGGAGCCAAAGAGGTGGTGGGGTCCTTCTTTATCTCTCTGTTATGTTCTCTCTGTACACTTCTCATTAAGCTGACAGGGCAGGCTGGCCAGGGGATTTCCACCACCACATTGTCAGATATAATTGATTTAATGAGACTTGGCCCCTGCGAGTTTGATTCTGATTATCATTAGTATTTTCCTTTCTTTTTTTTTTTTTTTACATTTTCAAACACTTCACAAATACAGTTTAGTGTGTATTCCTCAACTGGTTGTTTTTACTGACAACAAAAAGTTTGGCTCCGTGTAATGGACTTTTCTAAAACAATCGATGCACTTTATAAACCTGTGAACGTGATACTGTCTGTTTTAGGACAAGTGTCAAGGGATGGCCAGTCAAAGCTGCAGAAACACTAAGCGTACTCTCCCACAGGTCTGTTCTTACCCTGTTTGAGCAGGTAGAATAAGCTATGCCGGCTTCCAAAACCTCAGTGCCGGCCTGGCCGGAGACTTTAGGCTTTCTCATCCAGATTTTGTCTGTTGTCTTTTAAAAGCACTCCGAGTGTTAGTTCCTAAAAAAGAACTCGTTCACAAAGCAGTAAGTGTTATGGGCTCAGACTGCCGGGGCTCCTTATCATAACATCCTCTGCGACGAGTCAGGCTGTTTGTTCTGAAGCTCTCCGACTGCTGTTGACCTACATGGTGACAGAGAGAGAGAGAGAGGGAGAGGGGAGACCGTGAGCGAGAAAGAGAGGAGGCTCCATTTGCTTTGCTTACTCAGCTCTCTCCAGGACCTCGCATCCTGTGGTGATATTCAGAATGGTTCATCTGTTTTGGACTGGAGAGTGGATATCCTGAGGCTGCTTGATTTCACTAACTTTAGACAGAACTAAATGTTGGTTTGGCTTAAATTAAGGTTTTTTTTTAAGGTTTGCATGCATTGAATCAGTTTATTAACTGTAACATTGTTGCTTGTTTGTCTGTCTCTATTTAGCCATGACATGGAGAGCAAAGAGACGCTGCGTGGGCTGCAAAAGATGGAGGACCGGCCGGAGGAGCGTATGATCCGGGAGAAGCTCAAGGTCACCTGCATGCCTACCTGGAAACATGAGTGGCTGGAGAGGAGGAACAAAAGAGGCCCAGTGGTCAGCCACAAACACTTCCGCAAATCGCTACCTCGTGTAGCCACCAAACACTTTTCTGCCATAATTATTTCTTATCTTTAGTAATGGTGTATATCCTTGCTCAGGTTGTTAAGCCCATTCCGTTGCGGCCCGACAGCAGCGAAGGGCTCGAGGCAGGCAGCGACATCACGAGTACCACTTCCTCTCAGAGCAGAGGCCGTCGCAGCCCCTCCCCTGGACCTTCCTCATCCTCCATTTCTTCTACTTCCTCATCTACCAAGACTTCTGGAAAACCGGAATCCCCTGGCGTTCGCAGGAAGCGGGCATCCCCAGTTCCTGTAAGACTTTCATACTCTAGCATACATTTTTTTTTTTTCCTTCATTTATTTAAGCATTTGGTTTGGAAGAGGCAGATGTTAGAAGGCAGGGGGTATGAATACCGATTAAACGCTGTGGTGACCCCTAATGGGAGAAGCCGAAAGATGATTATATTTTAAGGCATTGAATGGATAATGGACAGACGGCGCATTATGTTGTAAGGCTTATTTATAATATTAACTCCTTTAACTCCTCTAGTTTCAGAGCGGCAGGGTAACACCCCCACGGCGTGCGCCGTCCCCCGACGGCTTCTCCCCATATAGTCCTGAAGAGACCAATCGCCGGGTCAACAAGGTCATGAGGGCCCGTCTCTATCTACTCCAGCAAATTGGACCTAACTCCTTCCTGATTGGAGGAGACAGCCCAGATAATAAATACCGTGTGTTCATTGGACCTCAGGTAAACCCTTTCCTCTAGTGACTTATTTCCTAGTTGAAAATCCTATTGCATGATTATTATTTACAGATTGTTTGAGCTTTAAATTTTTTATTAAAGCAAGTACTTTTAGGCTTTAACAACAATCTGTATGATATTGTTGTTTATCAGACCTGTAGCTGTGGCCGTGGGGCCTTCTGCATCCATGTGCTTTTCGTCATGCTTAGAGTCTTCCAGCTGGAGTCGTCTGACCCGCTGCTCTGGAGAAAGACCCTCAAAAACTTTGAGGTAAGTAGCATTTCAGCATTCTCTGTCTCCCCTTAATGCCCTTCTAAGCAAAAAGGCGAAATTCATCTCACATTCAATTGTGTCCAGGTGGAGAGCTTATTCCAGAAGTACCACAATCGGCGGAGTTCTCGAATCAAAGCCCCATCTCGCAGCACCATCCAGAAGTTTGTGTCCCGCATGTCAAACTCTCATACCACCTGCACATCTAGTTCCTCACCCTCGAGCAACGAGAGCAGGTCAGTACTGGTGTGACTGAAAGGTGTTCATTGATCTTCACACACTTTTCATTTTTGTCTACAATTATGAATACATTAAGTCCCATTTACACAAGATTTAGCAAAACAGAGTAATTTACGGTACTGTATAAACTATACAGTGTATGGAGTGGGGGAAATGTTGGGGTACCATATGTATAAATATTTTAAATTTTAGCCGAAAGGTAATTATTCCACATGCTCTTGCAGCCATTAGTCTTCAGAGATATATAGTTCTTAAAGCTATAACAAGTAGCTGAAGGATCTCCAGACAGTAGACCTCTGTTGTAACCGCGTGAAACAGTGCTGTTCTAGTGCGATCCACACATTCATCAAGATAAGTATCTAGGCTACATCATATCCACCATTTGTGAGATCCGGTTTCAAAATGGCAGTTCCATGTAGGAAATATCGGTCTGAGAAAAGGCTAGTGTTGTACAGCACTGCTCAGCGTGGGTGTGTGTGTGTGTGTATGTTTCATCTGCAGTATGAAGGATGAGGAAGAGCAGATGTGTCCGATCTGTTTGCTGGACATGCTGGATGAGGAGAGCCTGACTGTGTGTGAGGAGGGCTGCAGGAACAAGCTGCACCACCACTGCATGTCCATATGTGAGTACAAGCACAGGCATTTCACACACACACACACACACACACACACACACACACATACATTTATGTGACCTTAAAAATGTGAAGAAAGCTAAAAATAAAGGGAAAAGAGCAAGACCTTAAATCCAAGACAGGGTTTATGTCCCCCCCCCCCCCCCCCCTTGCTTATATTCATGCCATCAAAACATTTAAACCGTCATCCAAATGACTCTTACAGTCCCAGGCTGTGTAAAATAATCTCAGCCATAAATATCAGCTATATTTAACAACAGTCTTTTGAAGTAACTGCCTATTTGTGTCAGTCCCCTGTTTATTCGCTGTTCATCCACTGGCAGGCTTTAGGAATCAGAACGAATGAAGCACAATCTGCCGTCTTTTGTTTTTCAGGGGCAGAGGAATGCCGGAGAAACCACGAGTCCCTGATCTGCCCTCTGTGCAGGGCTAAGTGGAAGTCGCACGATTTTTACAGGTGAGAAAACCTGTGACGGTTCAAATCTTTGCACATCGAGTAAAAGGTTGAGGGGTGCAAATTATTTTTCTTTTCTGATGGTACATTATGAAACCCTATAAACAGTGAGAAAGGAATAATTCCCCTAATACAGCCTCTTCGAAAGGCGGTACCAGAAATACGAGCTATTGTTCAGTTCTTGACATCGATCTGTGCGTCGTTGTTTCCAAGTCTGTGCAGGAAGCACCTGCGTGTGGCTGAGGTGAAAGGGCAGGGAAGCCTGTGTGTGTGTGGGGGAGCTCTAAGATAAGACAATCAGATGGAGTTCAGGAAGTGAAGGAGTGTCCATTGCATTCAGCAAGAATCTGAGTTCGACAGAGAGAAAATATCTGCGAAGAGCAGGAGCAAAAAAAAGCAGGCGGAAGGCTTTGATGGACCCCTTTCCTACTTTGGGTTGGAGCGCTTTGCCAAGCCACTCGCATCAATCCTAATATGCACCATCAGCCCAGACCTCAGACGGAGCTCAAGAATGCTACTGTCAACAGGCCCAAATTATACCTTGGGGCAATTGGCGCTTTCCCAGATCAACTAGTGGGAAGTAGTGGCTCTCAAACCAGTAGCTATATGAATCTGATCTCTGTCTGTCTGTCTGTCTGTCTGTCTGTCTGTCTGTCTGTCTGTCTGTCTGTCTGTCTGTCTGTCTGTCTGTCTGTCTGTCTGTCTGTCTGTCTGTCTGTCTGTCTGTCTGTCTGTGTGTGTGTGTGTGTGTGTGTGTGTGTGTGTGTGTGTGTGTGTGTGTGTGTGTGTGTGTGTGTGTGTGTGTGTGTGAGAAAACCCAAACCTGTTCCAGCATGGCAGTGTCCCTGTACATAAAATGAGCTCCATGAAGATCTGGTTTACATTGTTTGGAGAGGAAGCTCTGATCTCATCCCTACTAAACACCTTTGGGATGAATAGGGACACTGACTGTCCCCAGACCTCTTCACCTCACCCACATCAGTACCTGAATTTACTAACTTTTTTTGCGGCTGATGAACACAATCTCTACCAGCACACTTCAAAATATAGTGGAACATCTTCCCAGAAGAGTGGAGGGAATTATCAAAGCAAATTGGGAATGCGCAATGCTCAAAAAACGCATACCGTGTGTGTGTGTTTGTTTAAAAATATATATATGATGTTCGAAAATGCTTTATAATAGAGGATCAGGTTCATTATGCGGTCGCTTTAAATGGCGACGCAGTGGGGAAGTGTTGTTGCTGTGCAGGTGATGTGTATGTTGGAGCATCAGCAGGTTGGAATTCCATGTGTTGGATCTTCTCTCAGCGGTTAGGTGAGCTAGACAGTACGGCACCACCTGTGTTTTTTGTGTCTGCTCAGGGCTGAAATGCTAGCAGCAAGTCACGTTCAGTGTCTCCCATCCACCCCCTGCTCCGCACCCCTCCTTCAAAGACATGAATGCAAAAACCCTAACGGGATCCTCTCCGCACAAAAACCTGTGAAACCATAGCCTGTTGAACTCTGCAAGTACTCTGACTGTACGGAATGAATGTTTTCAAGACCTGATTTTTCCAATCGTTCATTTGCTGTGCTTGGTTTTAGCAAACCGAGCCTTTTATAATGAGGTTTTGACTATATTTCCTGGAGTTTTGCTGGAAATTTGATGAGCTATGGTTATGCTTTAGTTTGAGAGGGTGTTTTCCAGCCATTTGCTTTCAATTAGTAGGTCTCATCATTTGACAAAGTGAGAGAGGCTGGAGATTTTTTGGTTATGGTTAGAAAAGGGACATCGGGTATATGGCTGGAAGAATCTGACCCTGAGGATGGAACCATCAGGCAGCCGGAAGAAAGAAAATTATCATATAAACCTATTGGCCTTAAATGAATGCACCTTATGTATGGGAATACTTTCGTATTGATATCCATCGCACCTGTAGAACATGGACTATAACCACAAATGATTATTTTGACACATTATTAGTCAAAACATCCTAAAGGCACTTGTTAGTGCAGCATTTTTATTCCAGAAGTTACATTCTTGTCCCTGGTAATTGCGCATATCCTACAGATTGAAGTATACATTAGTTTTAATCATTGCTAAATCATGATACAGCAATAATGCATCATTTCTCCATTCAATGTGTTTGTGTTTAGTCACGACCCAGCATCTACAGCGGACAGCTCCATAAGTCGCTCTCAGAGCCTGGTATCTTCATCCACCGCTTCATCCAACTCCCATGCTGAAGGTCAGAGGGCAGCTCACGAGGGAGACTTTTCTCTTCCCCATTACGGGGTGCAGCAAATACCTCAGACTTATAAAGAGTTGGCCGAGCCTTGGATTAAGGTGAGGTGGAGCGCGGGATGGTGTCGCCTCATTTTGGAGTTGTACATAATTCTTAAGAAACACCATTCATTTATTAAGCATTTATATACACTTATTAATATACACTTGTTATTATTTAAGATGAACTTCTCAGCCACCACATTACTGATCTATTTTTTGTTATATATATATATATATATATATATATATATATATATATATATATATATATATATATATATATATATATATATATATATACTTTTGCAATGAATCGCGATCATTACTCCGTGTTCCTGTCTCTCCTTTTCCAGGTGTTTGGTATTGAGCTGGTAGGCTGCCTGTTCTCACGGAACTGGAACATCAGAGAGATGGCCCTGCGGAGGCTGTCGCACGACGTGAGCGGCGCTCTGCTTCTGGCCAACGGCGAGCACTCGGTGGCAAGCACAGGAGCAGGAGCAGGGGCCGGTATCGCCGCAGCAGGAAGTGAAATCTCAGGGGAAGTAGTGGTCGAATCATGCTGCAGTGTTCTCTCGATGGTGTGTGCAGACCCTGTCTACAAAGTCTACGTGGCTGCGCTGGTAAGCTTCCATCTGCCATTTCGTACGTCTCCTTTTGCCAAGCATCCTTCTGCTGCAACACTCATAAGTAATTCAGGCCAAAGTAGAGAAGATCAAATGACTCTGGAGTTCTTTCATTGCTTTAAGTTTTATTAATCAGCTTTAGCAGCACCCTCTCGCCAAATCCGTGATTGTCTTACGCACTACACTACTACTCGCACAAAGCGTCCGTCTACCTCATGATCGGGTCACAAGTGCTGGGAGCTTGTGTGCTCTCGTGACTGCAGAGACGCTAGGGTTTTCATTCCACTTGCAGGAAATGACGCAATAGCAGTCTGAACCGTTATCTGATGACTTCCTAAAATCATATTCATAAAAATTCCAGAGGACTTCACTAATGTGTGAAGGCATTTGTGGGCTCAGATTTATACAAATCTGCTGATAAATGAGACTGAAGATGTGGTCTTTTCTTCTTTTCTTTTTTTTACTCTTTACATTACTCACCTGAATATCGTATTACATGCTTGTAAATTGAAATCTAGATCCGATTCGATTTAAGTGTCGTTTATTTGGTTCTGTTTGAGGAGTGCTAAAGTTCAATATTACAACAAACCATGCTGGCTAGTTCTAAAGTTCACTTTAAACCAGGAAGTCTGCAAAACAACCGGGACCTTCAGGCTGAGACTTAAAGGTTTCTTTTTTTTTTTTTTTTTGTTTAGTTTTTTTTCCTTCACCCCAAATTTAACCTGTTTCTACTTCTTTTCTAGAACAATAGCTTTCAGTGACTGTTTTCATGGCATACATTTTTCGGAGTACGATATTTCCCTCAGGCTCTTTGCTTCAACGTTTTATGGAAACAAGAAAAGTTCTGTGCTCTTGGGGGATTTCCAGAATATTTAGTGTTGTTGGATTTTTCTTTTTGCTTCAAACAAAGGGGGAAAAAAAGAAGCATGGTCTCTGTGGACTAAAAAAATACCGCGCACACTTTTGTTCAAGGCAAAGCCAGCAGTCGTATCAAATCTTTTTTTGCAATGATGTTTGCGTCGGGCAAAAAAACGCCGGCCGAATTACTGCACTGGAAAGGACATGGGGTATTAAGTGTGTTTGAGTATCGGTGGAAAATCTTTGGAATGTTTTGAGATTTATATTGTGATTTTTTTTTTAATGCAATGGAAAGGTGTGGGTAGTGAGGAGAGTGTATGTGTGTGAGAGTGAATGTGTGGAGGTTGGGGGTTGTAGCGAGAAGAAGAGTCAATGCTGAGCTTATCAGTGCTGGGCAACACTCCAGTACAATGCGCTATCAGTCACCACTCCCCAGTCTTCTCTGGTTGTCAGGGTCAGGGTGAACTGTTTCTCACACACTTACACAAACACATATGTTAAGCATACTACTCAGTGAACATAGATTCTGGTGTCCCTCATACAAGAATAGTCCGGCCATAATGTGTGAGGTCAACAGTTCAATGCTCTCTGTTTAGCCCAGTCATACTACTACATCAATAATCTGCGTATGCGGAGCTACTTACTGAACTACACACGTTTTGTATTAGCCGTTTTTCGTTCTGCACAATTGCACGCGCACACACAAATTCTTGTTTATTATTTGAACAAAAAAAGCTTGGCATTCACGAGTCAAGTCTGGCATGCATCCCATGATGTTTTGATGCTTTGTGAATATTTGGGATTCTTATTTCTTCCTCTCCTCGCCCAGAAAACTCTGCGGGCCATGCTGGTCTACACGCCATGCCACAGTCTGTCGGAGCGCAGTCGCCTGCAGCAGCTGCTCCAGCCCGTGGTCGAGACTATCCTGGTGAAATGTGCCGATGCTAACAGGTGCTGCTTGTAATCAAGATTTGTGCTGGAGGTTTTTTTTTTTTTTTTTTTTTTTTTGGTGTTTTACTGCCACCTAATGATGGGCACTTGTAAAAGCACTAAAATAGTCAATTCCCTGTCTGCATTTTATAGAGAAGATACAGTAGAGTTATTTATTGTTGTAAATGTTCCATATTCCAGAGCATATATAATGCAAGTGTGTGTGTTTACAGTCGCACCAGCCAACTGTCTGTGTCCACTCTGCTGGAGCTCTGTAAAGGCCAGGTTGGAGAGCTTGCTGTTGGTAGAGAGATTCTCAAAGCAGGTACACTTATGTTCTCAAAACCGATTTTCTTCTTGTACTAAAAAAAACATTGCGTGGGTCGTTATTAAAATTTCTGTATGTTTGTATATTAGGTTCTATTGGTATTGGCGGAGTGGACTATGTGCTGAACTGTATCCTGGGTTCCCAGACTGAGGCGAATAACTGGCAGGCTCTTCTAGGCCGCTTATGTCTGATCGACAGGTTGCTGCTGGAGTTTCCAGCAGAGTTTTACCCACATATCGTCACAGCTACAGACTGTGGACATTCCCAGAATCAGGTGGAGAGGTACAGGACTTGTTCATCTTTATTACACAGGATGTCTCAGAAAGTAGAGGAAAATGTCTGAGGTCAATCTTAAATGTCTGTCTTCTAGTTGTATTTATGGTTTGATGTTAATTCCAGGTACCAGAAACTGCTGCGTCTGCTGAGCTTTGCGCTGCAGTCCATCGACAACTCGCACTCCATGGTAGGGAAGCTGTCTCGCCGCGTGTTCCTGAGCGCCGCTCGCATGGTGGCCCGCGTTCCCCACGTTTTTGTCAAGCTGCTGGATATGCTGAGTGTCACCAGCTCCACCCACTACGCCCGCATGCGCCGGCGTTTGCTGGCTATCGCAGAAGAGATGGACATTCTAGACGCTGTGCATCTTGGCCTTGAAGATGTGCAGGGCGCCACTGGACCACACTGTGACGCCTTTCTGGATCCCGCAGCTCCTCAGAACTCGCCCGTTTCCACCGAGAGGAACTCGCCCACCCACCTCTTGCAGGAAAAGCCCTTTAGTAAAGTCTCTAGATGTGGAGCTGTCAGTGCAAAAACGGTAGACGATGTGTCAGACAGGTTGGCGTGTGTCTCCGCTGGACCTGCAGACTCTCCAAAACCTTCTGTTCAACAGCGTGGTCCTCTTAGACCCCTGAGCCAGTGTCTTAATCCACATTCGCCCTCCTCAAGTCAACCATCCCCGCTCCCCTCCCCTTCTACCTCTAACATCCGGCCACAAGGTTTTGTACCTGGCAAGCTCACTAACTGCTCCCCTGGTGCCCAGCGTAAATTTCCGATTCCTAAGGGTGCTAGTGGAGGAGGGACCATTAAAGACCCCGAAAAGCTTCCCTCCCCATTGTGCTCCCACCCCCGGCCTCTGCCTTCTAACCAGATCCATCGTCCCAAACCCTCACGGCCCTCTTCTTCCACCTCTTTTGAGGCAGCTAAAGCTCAGTGCCTAGGTCCTAAAAGCAGTATGAAGCTCGAACTTCAGGACATTTCTCCAGAGGAGGGTGCAAGGTGCAGTGCCAGCTCTGTGTTTGTCCCGAGCGATGATGCAGTCTTTACGCCGGTGGATGAGAAGTTTCATGGCCTGAACGCTTCAGCAGAGCTCAACTCCAGTATGGAGGATCTTTTGGAAGTGTCCATGCCGGTGACAGACAGCACAGTGACGTTCCAGTCAGAGGTGGCGGTGCTGTCACCAGAACAGCCTGGTTCGGACGATGCATATAGCCAAGATGTGACTCAGAACCAGAAGTGCATGGAGAAAATGGAGGCCGAAGAAGAGGAGGCGCTCGCCGTCATCATGGCAGTGTCAGCTTCCCAAGATGCTCTACCCATCATCCCACAGTTGCAAGTGGAAAAGGAGGAGGATGTCATCATCATACAGGTTGATGTGAGTAGATTTCCATGTAGCACTTTTCCCTCATTGGTCAACCATGAAATATTTTTTTTTCTTCGGTAGCTGACGTTCAGATGTTTCAGTAAACCAGCCAACAATAACCACAATTCAACCTTTCCTTCTCATGCACAGACGCCAGAGACGCTGCCTGGCCATACCAAAGCAAAACAGCCTTACCGTGAGGGTGCAGAGTGGCTGAAGGGACAGCAGATTGGTCTGGGAGCTTTTTCCTCCTGCTACCAAGCCCAAGATGTTGGCACCGGAACACTAATGGCTGTAAAACAGGTGTGTAGGGAGATTTCTTTTTATTATTTAATTGATACTTTTTGTAATAAATTTTTTATATTCTTCATATTGTGTGGTGCTCAATTCACAGCAGTGATGAAGATTAATCTTTTCCATTAAATACATTTTTTTGTAATGATTTTCTACCTTTTATGGGCATTTTCTCTGTTATAAAGCCATGTTTTTCTAAAAGTCTGCATCATCTTTTGAGTCAAATTCTTACATTTAACCAGTCAATTAGAATAAAAAGTTACCGAGCAAAAGAAATCAGTATTTTATCATATAATAATAGAATAGAATATTTACTTCATAATATAATATATTTTAATAGCTCATTTTTGGAGGAAAAAACTGAATGTACACATTTTCTCCTACTGTATATTGAATTTTGTGATCTAAATGCCTTTTAGTGTATTTTAATAAACTCAATCATGCAGTGAATGAACGCACTCTAAATGTGCCTGAGTTTAACCTACTAGACTTCACCACGTGATGTATGCGTGCACGCAGTAGGTGTGTTTTGTTTGGGTTTTGCGATATTATCCTAGACAACATATATCGTAGACCGCTAGTAGGAAGGTCTGTTTTGTAATTTTGTACCAGCGTATTATTGAAAATGTCTGGGTTCTATAATGCACTATTATAAAACTCTAACACTATTGGATATCAAAGTCAACCAGACGGAGGACGGTCTGTAAATGTCCAGTTAAATCTAAAAGGATCATTTTTTTTTTTTTTTTTTTTAAATGGGTTTTATTTGTGAATTTTTTTTCTATACTCCTATATGATGTGATCATATTCGATCATATGTCTGTGTCTCTCTCTCTCTCTCTATCCCTCTTTTTATTTTTTTGTTGCTTTTCCCTCTTATCTTGCTGCATATCAGCACTTTTCGGTTACTTTCTGCCCATTATAGTCCTGCATTGGAGCTATGCCAAGTTTACAGCCTTGGTCAAAGTGTTATATCGACTCAACGAGGTTATGTCATGTCACAATGTTTCTTGGCACATTCCCTGGGCACAAAAGGGCACACCCCCTCCCCAGCTTTCACTAAAAGGCTGGTTTTTGAAGAGTCAAAATTATGCTATTAGTGTGTCTTTGTGCCACTTTTACCCATAAACCCCCTCTCTTAGTGGATACGTATAACTGGATTACTATTCTAAATGCCTTTTATGATATAATTCATCCTATTGTATTATTCATATATGAGGGCTGACTTTAAAGCCTTATGCGTACCATATGTTAATATTATAATTTTATATATATATATATATATATATATATATATATATATATATATATATATATATATATATATATATATATATATATACACAGAGAGAGAGAGAGAGGTTTCCCAAAGGTCATTGAATTTATGGAATATCCTGGAATTTTAAAAGGTCTATTACAGACATTGAAAGTCAGAGAATATATTTATATTTTTTTGTCATTAAATATCAAGGATTTTTCTTTGTCGCTTTTAATTTTAGTTTCCATTTATCAAAATGTAATTCTTCTGAACTATTGTTTCGTTGTTTCACGTGTTTTTTTTTTTTTTTTTTTTTTTTTTTATTGTTAGGCTCTTTTTCAGTGCCATTTTATTCCCTGGTCAAATGGCTGTACCTATTAACTAATGCAATCAGGCCAGGAAAATTTACATTTCAATAGCTTTGGCTGCAAAATTTACCACTTTAAAATTGTTAAATGTAGACGACAGAAAAGCTAAATGTAAGGTTTGTAAAACTACTATCGAGCTATCAAATATGGGAGAGGGAGCACTTCACAGCCACGCAAACAGTAAGAAGCATGCTACCCCTATGAAGAAGACTGGAGCATCATCTTCGGCCCAAGGGCTCATCACTACTTTCTCGCCGCCCCCCCATATCGAACAGCAGTGACAGTAGTGTGAGACACAGTGGTGCACGTTTTTTTACGTAACACCAGTAAAGACCCTGGAGGCTGAAATCTTGTTGTGCCTGAAGCTAACTCAGTCCCACTGGTCATACAGGTCATCAGAACAAATTAGTATGTAGCTATAATTTTGGCTAGCGAGTTATAATTAAAAATGATTTTTAAATTGTAGCCTATGTTAGGAATATATTAGGTGTATATTAATGAGGAAAGCATTTTTTTTTTTATTATTCACATTATCAAATCAGCTTCAAGGTCAATACTCCACGTCTCTTGAATACAGTCTCACACTAAAGCCGTGCGTGTGCCATTGGCAGCCATTGAGCTTCCACAGATCGTGTTACAAACACATGAGATGGTTATGTCAAATCAGTCTGCCAGTAAGAGGGTTATCTGGCAAATCCTTGGATGAGTCAGATCAGCGTTTGAGGTGTTGCCAAGCAGAAGCTGGCTGTAGACAGGGCTTGGGCAGAGAATTTTTTATTCAACTCAATACTTTGAAATTGTACAGGTTGACATCGCTCTGGCTCTGGTTTTTACTTTCAGCTGTGAGTTCTCAGTGTGAATGCAATTTTCAGCTGGGAAATTTTAAATAAGGCAAACCGTTCTTTATTTCATTTATTATTTATTTTGTCATTCCTCCTTCCTGACTCCTGTAATGCCTTTATAGGTGACCTATGTCAGGAACACATCCTCCGAGCAGGAGGAAGTGGTGGAGGCGCTGCGGGAAGAGATTCGAATGATGAGCCACCTCAATCACCCCAACATCATCCGCATGCTGGGAGCGACCTGCGAGAAGAACAACTACAACCTGTTCGTGGAGTGGATGGCAGGTAGGATCTGAGTGCTGTGGAACACCTCCTACAACAGTTCAACGCAATTTGATTGTCAAAATCACAATACAGATAGTTCCCGAGTTATGATGGAGATCCGTTAAAATGAGCCCATTTTAACTTGAGAATATCCTGTCAATCCTGGTAGCGTCCCATCGTATTGTACGAAAATTAAAATGCTGCGCGAAAATTAAATTTTTTTTTTTTTGTGTAATCATTTTGTATCACATCATCAGACTCCTCCTTATATCTTTAGGTGCTTTGATGGAGACTCTATAAACTTCATTTCTTTCTCCGTTTTATTCCAGGTGGCTCTGTCTCTCATCTGCTGAACAAGTACGGTGCCTTTAAGGAAGGTGTGGTCATCAACTACACAGAGCAGTTACTCAGAGGTCTCGCCTACCTCCATGAGAATCAGATCATCCACCGAGATATCAAAGGTGAGCTACGCAAACCAGAACTGCTCTGAGGAAAGGGATGATTACAGTCAGTAATCAACTGATGAATTCAGCATGCTGCTGTGGACGGTCTTTTTACAAGACTACGAAACATGTTTCTCCCAGTCTGTGCTGTAATTGAGATGTGGCCAAAACTGGGTCCTGAGCTGAAACAATCCTGGCTCTCGTGCCAACTAGGAAAATTTTAACAATTTCACCCCAGCTGTTCCATACAAATGTGGGCAAGCACTGTTCACTTGAGTTCTTCCCTTGGCCATGGTTGTTGTCTGAGTGTGTTCATGTGTTTATCGCCTTCTTCTACATACCTATAGAGTCCATCATCCAAAACATGACATGAGGAAAGATCTAACTGAAAAGTAAAGCTTGCATTGCACTGCTACATTTAACTAAATATCACATGACCATAAAACACATATTAATGGACTTCAATACACGTAAAAACTTTAAAGAGATCTTCCAAAAATGTACCCTGTTATAGTCAAAACTCTAAAATGCTAAAACATCTCATGATGCGTACCTTGATCATGACATGGAAATAGCCACAGCTGCTGTCATGGCATTTAAAAATAAAATAAAAAGATAATAATAATCCTAACAAGGTGGGAAGCTGTGTCAAATGTAATTAAAAATGTGTATTAACATATGTAAATTAATTCAAAATGACCTTAGAATTGTACATTTCCTCAATTTCAGCGTTTGATATGTTTTCTGTGCTCTAGTGTAATTAAAAGATGGGTGGAGGAGGTTTGCAAATGTTGCAAAATATTGCTTTTATTTATTTATTTTTAATGAATGTTTGTCTTTTCATTTCGTACAGGCGCCAACCTGCTGATTGATAGCACAGGCCAGAGATTAAGGATAGCCGACTTCGGTGCAGCAGCGAGGCTGGCCTCCAAGGGCACGGGTGCAGGAGAGTTCCAGGGTCAGCTCCTGGGCACCATCGCCTTCATGGCCCCTGAAGTAAGACTGAACATATAATTCATGCATTCTGACAAACCACTACCATGCCTCAATGGTACAGAAACCATGGACATTGTATTTTTTTAAAGATGAATTATGGCATGTATCAATACTTTGTGAAGAAAAGGCACACAGAGAGACGCATGTCGCTTAGTGTTTATAACTTTGGGAGTATAAATGACCAGACAAAGCTGCAGCCAAGTCTAGTGAGCGCTCTGTGTGGCAATCGGATTCACGTGGCTCTCTAGAGAATGTGGCCAAAGTGCATTTATATTTCTCTCTTACTCCAAGTGAAAGAAAAACGGTAATCCTTTTCGAGGCCGGGTCACAATGGTCTGTGTGTTAATGTTTTGTTCTCATTGTGGCCACAGACTTTGTTAAATTGGGAGGTAGTTCAGCAGGACTTGCCTCCTGCTTGGCACTAAGCTTCATTATGAAAGCCTCTTAATGTTGAACAGCTCCTCCATCGCTATTCTTTTCTTGGCACAGACTAAATATACAACAAATTCTTTGAGATTTCATCTCACACTCAAGGAAGATGAATGAAAGGACTGCAATTAAGGTGCAAGCTATGGATGGGACTGGGGGGTAGCTATAATTTTGCGTTAACACACACCTTAGTTATTTTAGGCTTTGCAGGACCTAAAACTGACACCACAGTATGTCATATTTCATTCTAAAATTGGTCGTACATCAGTAACCTGAGCTCCGGGAACAAAAATATAAATGACGGTGTCTTCCGTTACTTTGTTTTAAGCATGTTTTTTTTTTTTTTTTTAAAAGCACTTTCAGAAATCATAATTCCATCAACATGAGTCATTAAGTGCAAGTGCATGATAGTGCAATCATTGCAACATCTTCACTCTTGTCTATTGGTTTGTCCGTTGCAGATTACTGCTATTTGTAGAAGCTTTTGTCGAGGCCCAAAAAGTGCAAACCTTTTTAATGTTTATGAGCTAACCCTATAAATAAAAAAATGGCCACGTATCAACTTTTATATAGTTTTTAGAACTGGCTACAAGGACCATATTTCTCTTTCCCAAAACGACCCTGCCCCCCAATGCTCCTCGCCCCCCCGCTCTGTGGAAACTACATTACCCTTGTGAATTGCCTATTTGGGCACAAGGCTCAGATAAGATTTGGGGTGGAGCAGTGGAACTAATAGCCAGGACAGAAAAATGTAAACACAAGCATGAATAGAAAAAAAATAGCCACATATTAGACATTGCGCGACAGTAATGCAGGTTTCAGTCGTAGTTATAGCTGTGAGAACACCGTTCCTCTGTTTATTGGGTTTCTGTGCTGCTGCAGGTGCTGAGAGGGCAGCAGTATGGCCGTAGCTGTGACGTATGGAGCGTGGGCTGTGCCATCATCGAGATGTCTTGCGCAAAGCCACCGTGGAACGCAGAAAAACACTCCAACCACCTGGCCCTTATATTCAAGGTGAGGATTACGATGACGATGGGTTTTTTAATATACGTCTTCAGTTCAGACTCTGAGATGGCGGGACAAAGTAGAGGTCGACCAATTCATCGGTTTTGGCAATTAATCTGCGTTCCTGGATACAAGAGCAGCCTCTAGAACCAAACATGACACAAAGAAACAAACAGTCCATGTAAAATAGTTCTGAACTTTATTACAAATACGAATCATAAAAATCTGTTGAAGAAAATAAATATTAATATATTTTATATATAATATATTATATATAACATAGCGCTCTCCGTACGGTGCGCAGTCTCGCGTGTAAAAACAAACAGCACGTGGCTTTAGTGATCTGACAGAGGACTGAAAGCCGGAAAAAACATCGGTATGGATTTTTTCCGAAAGTCGACAGTTCCAGCGATCAGCTTTATTAATTGGTTAATCGGTCGACCTCTACGGTAAAGTACATGTGACGAGTATAAAGCACCTTTTTATTTCTGTACCATCCATCATGGAGTCATTCATGAATCACTAGTGCTGACAGGTTTTAACCTAGAATAAAATTTCTTTCCGTTTCAAACCGATGAAGCAGATCTCTGGTCTGCTTTATCTTCACTGATCGGCTTTTGGTTCATTTCTGTTTTTGTGTTATCATGTTTTATTAAGTTCTGTGAATTCGCTTTCCCCTCTCAGATCGCCAGTGCTACCACAGCGCCCACCATCCCTCCACATCTTTCTCCGGGCCTGAGAGACGTCACTCTGCGTTGTTTGGAGCTGCAGCCTGCTGATCGGCCGCCTTCACGCGAGCTCCTCAAACACCCCATCTTCCGCCATAACTGGTAACACTGAGCGTCCAGGAACTACTGGAGAGCCTGTCTGGGCTGCCCCTTCACTGCTGTCGTCCTTTTCACACTAGCACTGGCACTGGCTTGGCGCACACACACACACACGTACACACACACACACACACACTGGGTTTCTATCCTGCTGTAGCCTCAGCACATAATGCAAAAGCAGCCCATCAAGTGCCTTTACAGAAGCATCATGTCTCTTCGCTGCATTCTGTTTCTTTGGTAAACCAACACTCTGCTCCTTTCTGCACTGTTCTGTAGCCATTTCAATCACAGGAAGGTGCCGAAAAGCTTTTAAAAGTGAAATCTCTGTAACTGGAGAAAGATGGTTTGTTTGCTTGTTTTAAACAAGTAAAAAATATAATTTTCTTTTAACTGATGGAATTCCATTCAAAACCTTTCGCATTTAACCGTTACTTCATATTGTGTGCATTTTACTGTTAGGGCCATGTTTTTGTTTTGTTTTGTTTTTTTCTTTCGTGACCTGTAAAAAACACCACGAACGGGTTTCAGGGAACGGTATTGCTAATCATTGGCTATTTTCAAGCTAGCGTAATGCTCAGCGCGAATGCTTATAATGTGGGTTAATGTGTCTGTTTTAAATCGCGCAGAAATCCTGTGTTAAGATATCAGATATTTTTTTCTACGTGTTGAGGGCGGAGTTAAAGATGCAATGATTCGAGAGCTTTCAGGGGTTTTGGATATCGAGACCAGCAAACCGTTTCGAACCTCCTGACCGAACTTATAAAGTTGAACTTATTTTATATAAAACATTGATTTTCAGTTCACTTTTCCTGCAGTTTCTGCGATGGCATGAATAGCATGTACATGAGCCTTCTTTGTAAACGGTGTCGATTTATTCAGTATATTTTTTTTATTTTCCTCCACAACTTTTCTTGGTGCTGTTCAATCATGTCGTTGATTTGAACTTGCTGTGATTTTAAAATATCCATTAGATGTTTTAAGAGAACATCGTCCAGCCGAGCATCTCCGAGTCACCTCAGGCTGAATATATACGCGCTCGTAGCTGTTTATGGTGGAGGGATATTACCAAGCTTGCGCCTTTTTTCTTTCAATCTACGAACAAAAGAAACGAGTCTACTTATCTTTTTTCTTTTGCTTAGAAACACTGAATGTTTTTAAATCATGGTATATGTATTAATTGTAACTCTTCAAGCGTTGGTGGTGTTTTTGTAGGCTTCGTTTTGAGAATCCAAAATGTTTTTTTTTTTTTTTTTTTTTTTGTCCCCCCCCTCGTAAATCACATGGAGGGGCGTCGAAAAGAATTTGTGACAATTTTTTTTTTTTAGAGAGAATTTTTTTTTTTTTTAAAGAAATAAAACTTTATTTAATACACGTTTTGTGTGGGATACAAGCCGATCGGGCTTGAAGAGTTAAGATGTAAATATATGTGAAATTTTTGGTAGCTAAAAATTTATTTTACTTGACTCCTGTATTTTTATACCACCACATTTCTTTCCATAAAATGCATTATTTTTTTGTTCCTCTATTTTGGGGTTTATTTGAACTGTATTTTTCTTTTTAATGTCTTTATGAAAAGCTTTAAAATTATGCACTCTTTGTCTTTTTTTTTATATACTGGAAGAAGAGAAAAAGATCAGATTCATTCAAATTCATAAAAGCTAATCAGTATTACTGAAATATGTCATACCTGTAATTCAGTACTTTAGTTGTTTATTCAATTTTCTTTCTTGCTCTTATGTATTTTATTTTACACAGTTGTACTTATGCCCTTTTTATGGATCAGAGCTGGACTGAAATTGTGAAATAATGCTGTTTCTTGTCACTTGGTACTTTTTCGCTTTTTCTTGGTTTTTCTTTCTTTGACTTTTAATTTTATTTGATTTTACTATTATAATTTTCCTGTTTTATTTCAGGTCTATTGCTGTTTTATTCCAGTCTCTACTACCTCAGGTGTCCTATAGAGTATCCTCTACCAAAGTTCACTTTCTCAACTATATATATATATATATATATATATATATATATATATATATATATATATATATATATATATATATATATATATATATATATAAATATAAATATTCTATTGACTGTTATTTGTTTATTTTAATCTCTATTTTTCAGATTTCCAGGGCTTAGGGGCTAATTTTATATTTTTATTGTGCAAATAGACCCACAAAACCTCTGGGTTAAAGAAATGGAACAATTGGCTTAAGCTATATACTATCATTTTAAGCATACTGAGATGTTTTAAAGTTTTTATCCCACTGGAAACCTTTTATAACAAAGTTGACGTATTTTGGTGTTTGTCTTCAGCAAATAAAAATGGGAAATTGGTCTTCTATATATATATATTTTGTACACGCAGCTTTCTTTCAGTGTTGTCCTTTTCTTTGAATGCTGTAAATTTTTCCAAATGCCATAAATGTGGTGTAAAGGAAATCTAAACAAATTTACTTTATATAAAACACAGTATTTTTTTTTTTTATACTATATAGGCTATTACACTCATTGCATGGTGTATGTGTGATTGCCTCAAACAGATCAGATCTATTTTTTTTAGTTACATCAGTGAGGTCCTTCGCCTTTGGAAAACCACGTCCTCCAAAATTATTAGCACCCTTCATAAAAATTATATACAATACACACTGTATAGGAAACTTTTTGGGACCTCTGTTAAACTGAAGAAACAGTAACGCAAAACAAAAGTCAGAAAATAGAATTGCCTGCGGAAACTCCAAGATGGAATCCAGTCATTTCTCTAGAAATTGTGGATTTTGGACATGTCCTGTGTCCCAGGGCTATCATATAGAAATAATTATGAGAATGCATCAGCAGTTAGGAATAAAGCAAGAATAATTTTTGCTTGAAAATGTTTTTTTTAAATAATGCTAAAATTAGTCTATTGTGCATAACAGAAGTATTCACCCCTTTTTAATATTCTACATTTTGTAGTGTTCATTTATATACCATGAATCAGGGGAACTCCATCCAGCTATTTTAGTTGGAAAGTTTGGTCATGGAAAGTTTACACCAAAACACACACAATGTGTTTATTCCACGAAATATGGCGTGCCTCTTCATGTTTTTTTTGCTTGTATATATTTTTCAAAGCTATATTAGTCATTCTAATATATAATATATACCGTACTGTGCAAAAGTTTTAAAAGCAAGTGAGAAATCAAAATCAAATGGATATTTGACGTGACCACACTTTGGCTTTCAATTTTTCCACTTGTACACTGGCACAAAGTCTGGGATTTTTGTATGATCAGAGTCGGGTGTATGATTAATCAATTATACCAAGAAATTTGATATGTAGGTTGAAACACAGCCATTAAGGCTGAAACAGAAACAGTTGTGTAGGAGCCTTAAGTCTGGGTGAAGAACAGCTCAACTCTACTACTAAGGTGATGGTTGTGGAAGCCAGTTTCATGTCACAGGTCAAACACCATGGCAAGACTGAGCACAGCACTAAGACACAAGGTACTGATTTCAAAGCAGACTGGAGTTTCAAGATGTGCTCCTCAAGCTATTTAAAAAAAAAACAAATAAACAGGCAATTTTGTGGACCGTATCCTCAAACGCTAGGATCCTCAAACGTCTCCATACCCCCCATATGGAGACTGATGATCCGCTGTGGCGACTCCTAATGGGAGAAGCCGAAGGAAGAAAAAGAAGACAATGAGGCAGTGGTCTGGTAAGGGAACATCATGGAAAAATGCATCATGCTTACTTCTATTCGACATCAGATGATGTTCAGCAGTGCCATCTGCAAAGACCTGGTGGAAACCAGTGGAACCCAACTCCACCCATTTACTGTCTGGAGAAGTCTGGGCAGAAGAGGTTTTCATGGAAGAATTGCAGCCCAAAATCCAATTTCCGACATGGAAACAAGGCTAAGCGACTTAACTATGTACAAAAACATGGCAGCAGGGTCTTCGGAATAAAATCGGAAAGATTTGGTTGTAGCAGGATGCGAGTTGTTTGAGTTGAATAAAGTGTCTGCAGACAACGGTGAAGCATGGTGGAGGTTCCTTGCAAGTTTGGGGCTGCATTTCTGCAAATTTAGTGCAAGATCAGAATGAATGGTGTCCTCAGTGAACAAGGACTCCTGGAAGAACCCCCACAAAGCCCTGATCACAACATCATTGGGTTTGTCTGGGATTACAGGAGGAGATCTAAGGATTTGAGGCAGTCTACATCCACAGATGTGGATAATGGTTAGATGTTTGGAACAACCTACATGCTGGAGTTCCTTCAGAAAATGTGTTCACACCAAATATTGATCTGATTTGGATTTTGTTCATTTATTTAGCATTTTGTTAATTGATAAAAAAAAAACGTGATAAAAACTTATCATTATTTTTAAAAGCATTCCCACTTTTTCACACCTGCCCAAAACTATTATACAGTACTGAGTATATATACAGTAGAAAGGGTTCCTGATGAAACACTAACTTCCTACTACTTCTGAGGTAAAGGCGGATTTGAATAATCCAACCACGGCATGTTGTGAACTCGCACCGGGGCCTTGGATTGGGCGTGCGCGTGAGGCGGGAGGGCCCGGCGCGCGCTGACTGGCCCGCGCGCTCTCCCCATACGCCGTCATTCTCCTCACACCATTGAACCACATCACGGCGCGGCCCAAAGGCGCGCGCGCCGATTGGTGCCGGGCGGTGGTAGGGGGCGGGGTTTACACCGTCAGAAAGTCGGTTCTCTGTTTTGATTGGTCGTACAAGAGTACAGGACCCACTCAGGTAATATATAAATATAAATAAGACCAAATCAGCATCCAGCATTAAGAGTCTGAGGAACACCTGAACACCTAAAGAACTCAGTACCCGCATAGGTGAGTTTTAATATTATTATTTAATCAATATAATATTTAATATTATATAAACCCGTTTGTATATAAAGAGTTATTTGTTTAAATGGTAAAGAAAAAAAGTTTGAAACCAAATACTATGAATAATATATATATTTATTTATTTTTAAATCATTTTTGGGGTGTATATATATATATATATATATATATATATATATATATATATATATATATATATATATATATAAAAGAATGCTTTTAAAAATAATGAGAAGTTTTTATCAATTATTTTTTATCAATTAACAGAAAATGCTAAATAAATAAATAAATATACCACAAATAAATAAATAAATATATTATTCATAGTATTCGGTTTAAAACTTTTCATATTTCTTTACCATTTAAACAGAGTCAAAAAAAGCATGCTTTATATAAAAATAAATGCTTTATTGTTTATTGTATAATGATATTTGTATTAATACATTTTATTATTTCAACATTAA
Source organism: Silurus meridionalis (assembly GCF_014805685.1). Taxonomy (NCBI): domain Eukaryota; kingdom Metazoa; phylum Chordata; class Actinopteri; order Siluriformes; family Siluridae; genus Silurus; species Silurus meridionalis. The sequence goes on from NC_060894.1 coordinate 20,237,719, forward strand.
CCTCCATAAAAAACATTCCCTATCAGTTATATTATACTATAAATATTCCTTTCTCAATTAAAAAACAAAAAACAAACAACCCCCCACCCCCCCGATAATTCCTTCCATCCCACAGATTCATCTGAAAATAAACTGCAAAGATTAGGATTATTAGTTATTATTATAAACCATATCCAACTTGTTTATTATAAGGGTTAATATAGGTCAAGTGGACACTTGCTTTTTTGTCACTTTTTTAGTCATTCCAAAAGTTAAATAATAAATAATCAGGACATCTTAAAACAAGATCTTCTTTAGTCAGATTTAAAGTTTGTACATTCTTATGGATTGACTGCATCACTAACAAGGATGAAATGTTTATCAAGAATACGGTTTCATCAAAGTGCAATATATTTTTTATTAGTTTTAAAAAATAGCTGATAATATCACTGAATTATTTCCTATCATTATTGACTTTGGCTTGTTCTAGGTATGAATTGTTCAATTATACAGGGTAGTTGTGAACTTTTTAAAACGGAACCAAAGGGATAGACTTTTTTAAAACGGAACCAAAGGGATAAACTTTGAAAAAAAAACATTTTTAATATTGTATTATTAAAAAAAAAGATGAACAAGTGGAATTAATTAATAATCAATAATCAGGGGTGTATTGAAGGAAACCGTTACTATAGCAAAACTGTCAGCGCGTCTCTAGCTGTTAAACCGGAAGTCGGTCGGTCCGACCGCTATTGTCGTCCGGCTTCAACGATCACATGAGTGAACTGACCTTATGATCTCCGGGAAAGGGGGCCGGAACTCGTGTATTTCTGACATTGACAGCTGTGCTGTATGTTTAAAAGGTAAGGAGATACACCCACATCTGGAATTGACTCCGAAAACTAGCTGTTTTGTTTTTAAAGTGTGTGAATCCTCGGGTTTATTGCTATATTTCCGGTTAGTTTAGCTCCGTTCGCTAGCTGTCGTCACACATTGCCATGACTGTTGTTTTGGGCTGATTATCCCTGGTTCCTGTCGACACCTGTGCGGTTTCATTGCTCATAAACGAATTGTGATGATTCTTGGAATATTTTTTCAGGTGTATAAACGTCCTGTTGGCTGTGTGTATTCTGGTTTGGGGGTTTATCTGGTTAAGCCACTTATAGGAGGAGATGTTCTTGTATTGCTGAGGTCAGATCAGAACCATTGACTCTGCCAGCTGGTCACTGGGACACAAGTCAGGGTTTTATAGGTTTAATCTGCTGCTGAGACACACTTTCTCTAGGCTATTTTTTTAAAAATACAATATATATGAGTTTGTTCTGGAGTGTTTCTGCTTGTTGGACAGTAAGTAATGAGAATAACCAAAAGAATGGAAAAGCTGGGATGGGACACAAGTCAGGGTTTTACAGCTTTATTCTGCTGTCAAGACAAACTAGCAGTATATTATTTTTTGATACAATATCTATTTGTTAGTTCTGGAGTGTTTTAAAAACAGCTTGTTGTAATGAGAATGACTGTAAGAGTTTATTTGGTCATTTCAGCCATACAGTACACAACGCATAAAGACACATACAGAATGGACGATCCTCCAGGACCAAATTGTTGCATGTAACAGCACAATTTACCAGAATGAGAGTGCAAAATAGTGATGGGAAGATCTGATCGTTTTAGTGACTTGGTTCTTTAAATCCCGTTTTTCAAAATGCACATATTTTGCTTTGCAAGGCAGGAATTCAAAACAGAACAGAGGGTATAGGATAAATTCATGCATTCGGAATCTCTGATACAATGTAATGTTTTTATTTTTTTATTATTTTAGCATATGGATAGTTGTCCTTAGTATATCTCATGAACAAGTTTTTAATGTGACTCAGAAGAACGAGTCAACTCAAAGAGTGATTCTTTAATTTTCTACTGGAAAATAGTTTTTTTTTTGTTTCCAATCATAACATCATTGCATTTGATTGTATTTTCATTATTGGAATTATAGTCCTTTTATTGAAAATGCTAAATTTTTATTCTGATCAAAGGAACAAAATGAACTAAATGACTCAAAACAAAAGTTTTGTTTATTTTGATGAACGAGATTCAAAGAACCAAGTCCCTAAAATGATCCGATCTTCCCATCACTTACAGCTTGTTGTGACGGATAACGAGGTAAAAGGTCATGGGATTGCAGCTTTTTGACCTTTAACACATTAAACCTGCAGTGGTATTGCAAGAGTGTGTGTGTGCATGTGTTTTCTGTTCTGGTGAAAGAATGTCAGGACGTTTTGTCTCGGTATTTCTGTGTTGATCAGGGATTCTTTTTTTTCTTTTCCAGCCCAATTATAATGCCTGGTTCTCTCCCCGCGAGCTATTTGGCCACTTGGCCTAAAGATGTCGGCATCATCGCTATGGAGGTGTACATTCCCTCCCTGTACGTAGACCAGGCTGAACTGGAGGAGTTTGATGGCGTAGGAGCGGGGAAGTACACCATTGGGCTCGGGCAAGCACGAATGGGCTTCTGCTCGGACCGGGAGGACATTAACTCACTGTGCCTGACCGTGGTGCAGCGACTTATGGAGAGAAACTGCTTAACGTACGACAGCGTGGGAAGACTCGAGGTGGGCACAGAGACCATCATCGACAAGTCAAAGTCGGTGAAGACGGTTTTAATGCAGTTGTTTGAAGAATCGGGAAACACAGATGTGGAAGGGATCGACACTACGAATGCGTGCTACGGGGGCACCGCTGCTCTTTTCAATGCTGTGAACTGGGTGGAGTCCAGCTCTTGGGACGGTAAACTTTTTTTATTCTCATAGTCTGAATTTGATGGTTGATGCCCTGCTAAAAGCTTTGATGAAATCGATTCAGTATAAAGAATTTGAATTATGCCTGCTTTTAGATTTTACAAGGATTAAGTGCATCATCCAGAATCATTGCACTTAAATGCTTATAGTAGTGGGGAAGTGGGAGCTCTGGGTTACTAATCAGAATGTCTGGGGGTTCAAGCCCTAGCACCGCCATGCTGCCACTCTTGGGGCCCCCTGAGCAAGGCCCTTAAATCTCTGTGCTCCAGGGCACTGAGCATGCACTCTGACACCAGCTCTCTGTGCTGTAATGTATATGTTACAAGATTTTAAAAAGTCTTTCACCAGTATGTCAGTATTTGATTCTCTATTTATCATTTCTTGCTGCAGGTCGCTACGCTCTGGTTGTGGCTGGAGATATCGCGGTGTACGCCACAGGAAGCGCTAGGCCTACAGGGGGCGCTGGAGCAGTGGCTATGCTGGTAGGACCGAACGCACCTCTGGCATTTGATAGAGGTTTGTGACCTTGTGTAAATAATCACAGCTGCCATACCCTTTGGTACACATCACTGATCTTGTTTCGATAGATAGCAAACATCAAAGTCTTCTGAGATTTACTGTTTTTAACACTGATTACAGACCTTCACCCATGTTTATAAAAGGACACTAAAGGAGTGTATTAAATTACTAAATTGAATTATTCTTGCTTCTAACTGATAAAAAATAATGCGAGATTTAACTTTTTAGGGGGGACAATTTCCTGCTTTTTGCTTACGCAACCAATGCTTTTACCACATTCTTGCAGTAAATGCTTTATCCTGGTCATGGTTGCTGTAGTTGAGTTCATATTTGGAAAATGGGATCGAGATTGTTAGAAAATATCGCTGAAAGTGAGTGGGATTAGAGCGATAGTGGATTTGATCAATACCGATAGCTAGGTTGGATCGTACTTGCCGATAACCGATTGATCAACCGAGAGTTTTTAAATGGACACTGGATAAAAAAAAAAAAACAACATTTAATGTAAAATACTTTATTATTAAAAAAAAAAATTGAAATGAACAACATTTGGTGTTAGTGTTTCACCACTAGAGGTCGCTCTAATACTGTACTATCGCTATGTATTTTTGCAGATTTTCCAATGTTTCCTGCGCTTAATTATCAGGGCCAATTAATCAGCAAAACTGATTAATCGGTCGACCTCTAAGTGGGATTGTTCCAAACCTCTGCAGTGGTGTCATTTACTGCGCACATACTCAGGGGAAGAGAAATAGCTTTATCGAAGTGTACATACCCAAGTTTTGTATATTTACTCTTTAGTTCTCAGCTGTCTCTCTTTCTCTCTTCATCTCGCTCTCTTTTTTTCTAAAAACAAAGGCCCTTTCTTAAAAGGCTGCTTACACAAGGTCAGCACATAGATAACAATGTCTATATAGGCTAGACTATCTTCTAGGCTCTGGCAAAGACATTCCTGCTCACAATACATGGTCTGTGAGGAGTTTCACATGAGCACATCATTTCTGAGAAGCGTCTAATAAGCGTCTTGTGTCTGAAAGTTGAATACCATGCTGACAATAGGACAATACATCAAAACTTGTGCAGGATTACGCAGAACTCCTGCTCATTAGAGTGTAATTGCGAGTATCACTGTCATGGAATAGAATTAAAAAATTTCCTGCCAGGTTTGATGGTTTACGTACACAGTTTGCATGATCTTGAACAGGCAGTACAAGCCTCCAGTTCATAATGGTGTCTCTTCCCCTCCCCAGGTCTACGAGGGACCCACATGCAGCATGCTTATGATTTTTATAAACCCGATATGGTGTCCGAGTATCCTGTAGTGGATGGCAAGCTCTCAATCCAGTGCTACCTCAGTGCATTGGACAAATGCTACTCTGTCTACCGCAATAAAATCCAAACCCAATGGCAAAGAGGTGTGTAGTCTTATCAGCACGCTCAATTCTTCCTTGTGTAAGCACTGTATTACCACACACTCCACCGTCACTACATTTCACTTACTGATATTTCGAATGTGTAAAGTCATAGATTTGAAGTAGAAGTAGAGGGTCGGCTGGTACTACACATTCTAAGCAAAGATGGCTGTTCTTCGTTTAATACAATCATTTGTTTGTAATGAGGTGTGTTTCTTTTAGAATAAGCTAAAGAATAATGATCAAGAAACCCTACCTGCCCCATTGAAATGCTGTCACGATTCTTCACATCTAAATAATTGGGACGTTCTGGCTCTGTGGTTAAGGTGTTGGATTTTGGATTTGAAGGTCATGAGTGCAGCACCCACACCGCTTTTGGGCCCCTGAGCCAGGACCCTTGACTTATAACTGTATATAAATGAGACAATTGTAACTCATTCGAAACGCCTTCGAAACACATTTATTTACATCTATTTTATACAGAAATGACTTTTGTTTGTTCGTTTCAGAGGGTCTTGAAAGAAGTTTCAGCCTGAATGACTTCGGCTACATGGTCTTCCACTCTCCCTATTGTAAACTGGTTCAGAAGTCTCTGGCTCGACTCCTGCTGAATGACTTTCTTTCCCATCCCAACCCTAACATGGAAACTGGGCCATTCAGTGGCCTGGAGGCCTTCAGGTCAGTATTCAGAAATGAGGAGAACTGCAGAGAGACAGAGATGTTGTTGCTTTTAAGCAGTAAAAAGGGATGGCAGCATGTCGTCTCTGAAATTCTGCTCAACTTGCTGTTATATATTTTTTTGTGAGATTCAGACTGAAGTGCACAAAAGGAGCAGTTGTCTTTATTTTGAGCAATCAAATAAAAAAAAAAGCATACGGTGCGAAACAAAGTCATCAGCACGGAGAATCAGAGCTACTTATATGCAAATAAATGTAATTATAGGACACCAAGGACACACACATTCACACATAGGATATAAATGTTGGAATGTTTTTGATATTTTGTTTGATTTTTTTTATATATACATATATACTACCCAAGGGGAAGTGGTAATTGGTTAAGGCTCTGTGTTACTGATCGGAGGATCGGGGGTTGAAGCCGACGGTATTGCCAAGATGCCACCCTTGGGCCCTTAAACAAGGCTTTTAACCCCCTGTGCTTTAAGGGTGCTGTATAATGGCTGACACTAGCTTCTTCACATCTCTGTGCTGTAAAGTGCATGTGATAAGTATGAAGCATCTTATCTTTCACTAAGATCGTGTTACAAATCTGCCAAACTTCTTCTTTCACCAGTTTCTACCATATGCTCACTATCTAGGGTTTGTTGTAATAATTACCTATACAGAACTTTTAGAAATGTACTCCGAGTGTGAACTGATGAATTGCCGTTTCAGTTTTGTTATGGTTTTCTCGTAGGGATGTGAAGGCCGAGGACACATATTTTGACCGTGACGTGGAAAAAGCCTTCATGAAAGCAAGCGCGGAGATGTTTGAGCAGAAAACCAAGGCTTCCCTACTCATATCCAACCAGAATGGCAACATGTACACACCGTCTGTGTACGGCTGTCTGGCTTCCATTCTAGCACAGTATGTTAACCTGGTTACACGTTTTTGTTTTTCCCCTTTGTTTCTTACCTATTCTTTATAATGAGCACTACAGAATTGTTTTATCCTCTGGCGTTTATGGTCAATACAAAATTAGACCAAAGATGAAGGTCTTAGTTTTAGACAGACATGAAAGATTCATTTTTGGTGGACATGCTGTATCCCTATCATGTTTTATTATTTGTATAAAGATTTAAAACTGATTTTTTTTTTTGCTTATTCTGGCAGATTTACACCTCAGGAGCTGGCAGGTCAGAGAGTTGGCTTGTTCTCTTATGGATCAGGCTTCGCTGCCACGCTCTACTCAATCAGAGTGACACAAGATGCTACACCTGGTGAGTATACACATGCATTCTTTTAGCACACACAACATTATAAAGGTGTCTTGAAGTCTCCAGTCATGTAAATGTGTCTGTTCTTCCCCAGGCTCTACTCTAGATAAACTGGTTTCCAGTCTGTCAGATATACCGGCTCGACTGGACTCTAGGAAGAAGGTTCCACCTGCTGTCTTTGCAGAAAACATGAAGCTGAGACAGGAGACCCATCACTTAGGTAAACCGCTCAAGTTTATCTAACACTCGCACTTCATTTCCAGTTCCATATTTCTTAGCTTGAAAATATGTAATGATGGGATTTTAATCTTGATCTGTTTACTCCCACAGCAAACTACATCCCTCAGGGTTCAGTGGACGAGCTGTTCCCCGGAACATGGTATCTAACGCGCGTGGACGAGAAACACCGAAGGTATTATGCCAGACGTTCCCTGGATGAACCCGGACCTCTAGACGCAGGACTTCGAAATTCTGTGACCTCTTCCGAGGTAGGGCAGAAAATTAAACTCATATGCCCCCTGTTGCCTGTGAGATGAATTGCAATTGTCAAAAACATGGACAAGCAGTTGTCTATGTAAACAAAACAGTGAAGAGCTCCACCTCCTACCCAAAAAAATTAAAATGAAGGATATATAGCTATTAT